>NC_026487.1:43816-303040 GCF_000328475.2 Mycosarcoma maydis
ATTCCCTTCAAATCGCTGTCGAGATAAGGTTGCATGTCCCGGTAACGCTTTCGCGTAGCACGCTGGCGCGACGCTGTTGTGGCAGCGTTGCGCAGAGTGACGGGAAGCATGTTCATAACAGCTCGATTGGCAGCTCCGCCTAGACTCGCCATTCGAGAGGCGGGTTGCATGGGCTTGGCTTGGAATGGGTAGGGTAGAGGAGCAGCGGTAGGTAGGTCCGATGCTTGATGGTGTCGCTGGACAAGGCGCTCGATGAAGCTAGGTTGACGCTCTACCGAGCAAGGCCAGGTGAAACCTCCAACGTCTTGATCGGCAAGCTCTTGTCGTGCAGCTCCGTAGTTTCCGCCTCGTATGCCAACAGCGGATGTGCCTGTTGCTGCAGGCTTTGGGGCCTGAATGGGAGCAACAGGTGGATCGAACAAGGTCCATCCTTTGCCATTCCACGTGCTCACTGGGGTCCCTTGAACTTTGGGTTTTCCCGCATCAGCATAGTTAAGCACGGGCATGTCGTGGCTAGCATTGGAGTCATTGGTCGTATCTCTGAACAAAGAATCGATTTTGGCATCCTTGCCCTCGAGATCGTCGTCGCCGGTGACGGTAACGCTATCAAACGATTTACGCGCTTCTGTCTCGTCTCGGCGGCGCATCGAGTCATGGTCGGATGGACTCCACGTGGATCGGTCAAGTCTTCGCTTTCGTCTGGCGCGTCGTTCGCCTGCACAGCAGGCGAGGCGTAGGATCCAAGCGAGACCGACAGAGAGCGTCGCTGTGACAATTACAGCGCCGATCACAATGCACAGGATGAGCGGCGTGTTGTGATGGATGGTAGCAAGGGGATTGGTGACCGCAGTAGAAGTGGGAGAAGCGATGTTCGATGGTGAGTGAGTGGCTGAAGAGACAGCGCTGGAGCTGGGGAGCATCAAGCCTGGGATAAACGGAGCGTCAGACGGTTCAGCTCTCGCGACCAGGTTGCTCATGCCGATCTCCCTCTGCTTGCCTTTTGAAGCGAGTCGCACGTCACCATCGATGCCTTGCTTGGCACTGGACTGAGCCTTGTCCCGCTTCTTCTTTGAGCCTGACGATGACCGCGTCTTTCTTGAGGGTCTTGTCCTGAAGCGTGGCATTTGGTCGTCCTAGTTGTCGACCAACTTGCTTGTCGGCTGCTTCCGTAAACGCACGACTTTCCTGAAGCCGTTACGTCGTCTCGATATTAAGTGAAAAGAGTGCAAGGAAGGTATGTGTAAACGTTGAAGATTCGGTCCCTCTAAGGGCAAGAAACAAAAATCAAGAAAGAGCTACAAGGAAAACAGAAACGGAATGGTGATGAAAGGCGCCGGGCCTTGGATGGAAGAAGAGAGAAAGAAAGGACCAGGGAGAGGATCGAGAGCTGCTTTTTTGCTCCTCGACTCTCCTTGCTGGAAGGATATTTCAGAGTGTACTCGTTAGAAGGCTTTCCCTCTAGCGGAAAGAACGAGCCTAGACATCGTACACGAGAGCCCTGGCAGCCTGGAGCTTGCTGCCTTGTGCGCAACATCCTTCATCTGCGTCGTAGAATCTACTCGAGGCAAAGTCTCGGTGCACGGGACGCGAAGCTGGTTGGTGACTTGCATCCCGAATGGGAAAGCCACGCGTCAGACATGCATCCTATAGAGTTGGATAGTGACGCCTGTATGAGGCCTTGCGCGGGAGGCACGATGTAGACTGTCGACCATGTAGGATGAGCCATGTCGTTTTTTTCTTGTTTGACAGCTTCGTGCTTCTCGCTCAGCTGTCATAGAGGGCGTCGGCAGAGGATCGAGACAAAACTGAAATCACGAATCACAATCACGAATCACGAATGTTGAATCGTGAATCGTGAATCTTTGTTTATCTGTTAGAGCTTCGCTACGTACACTGCACAATTTCGACCGCGGACTACGGAACTCGTGACTGCGACGTCGTGCGAGCGTGGAACACTCACAGGTTTCACGCTTCACGCTTTACTCTCTTTTGTGTTTGTGGATGATGAACTCGTGATTGACACGGCCCAACACGTTCATCGACAAGCCAAGGCCCAAGACTTGGAGACAGACGACCACGACTGCGGCCGCGACGCTTTGCTCGAGCGCGGAAGCACTATGCGATTCATCTGAAATTGGCGCCGGTCCGTCGCACATCTGGAACGGATAGCTCTCGTGCAATCATGGTGGATCTGACGTCGTACCTAGTGCTGGGCGTGGTGCTTCTGCCACCCATTCTACGACGAGCACAAAGACTGTCTTTGACGATGCGCACAGCTCGTCACTCAAACTCACTACCATCACCGCCACCAAAGTTTTTTTCGAATGCTCGATTGACACCGTTTGCCTCGCCCTTCTCGACGACGGTGTCGATGGCGTCGTTGCTATTCATCCTCATCAGCTGTCGCAACCTCATACCAGCCCAGTATGGCATTGACCTGTTTATTCCAGCGTCGATCGTCGATGCTCTGCGCAGGTGGCTACATACGCTGTACCCGGCTCGCCACAGGTCTAGCTCAAGCTCGAACGTGTCCGACAGTGCGCCGATTCACATTGACGCCTTCCGCGGTGGCTACAAGCCTGACCTTTTCCTGGCGTACAATGCGCCCATCACAATACCCACAACCACGCTTCGCAAGCTTATCAACCAAACGCCGTCACTGCTACCCATGGGGCTGCTCACGCCATCCAGACGGGCGGAGCTGCAAGCGCTCATTGCTCGGCTTTCAAGCTACGAGGGCAGGCGAATCTACCTCGTCCTGGGGCCTAGACCGCTCCTCGATTGTAGTTTTTGCAAGACGACCAACGACCACTTTTGGTATGCACTTGCTTTCGTCTTGGCATCGTATGCGTGGCGCATTGTGGCGCTGGGCTTGCTCACCACGCACCCGGACGACTCGGTAGCTGTTGCGATTCGCCAGGCTTGTTCTCTACTCACACTTGGTCGGCGTTCCTCATCGCTCCCTTGGCGGTCGAGCGCGAGAGGCAGAAGCACAGAAGCAGATCGAAGCACATGGCGCGTATCATCGCTCTTGGTGCTCTTGTCTCTACTGGCTGTGGAGCTGCTTGTCATGTTGGAATTTGGTCAAGTCTCCTCCGAGATGTCGCGTTGGAATCATTGGCATACCAACCTTGACATTCTTCGCCAGCTCGTATTTGGCGCTCTCGTTTGCGTCATCTACCTGTTCCCCACCCGCAGAGTGGGCGATGACTTTGAGCAAAGCGTGCTACATCTCGATTCGACCCACCAGAATCTTCAGAATCTTCTGCACATCTCACAGCTCCTCCAAGTCGCACGTACTGTGGTGTTGCAAGATGAGCAGCTCCTCGATACCGCCAGCCAGTGGAAGCGTAGCAGCGACAGATCCGCAGCTGATCTCGGTCCGATCTCAGCCGACAAGATCATTAGCACTGCTACATCACGTGGAGGACGCGCCGCGACCGATCTCATCGCACAGGCTCAGGCGGGGATTCACAGGGTGACTCGATCCTGGTGGCGCAACGCCGAGCTTGTCAATCGGCAACTGGACCAGCAGGATGAGTCGACCACAACATTGTCTCACGATCAAAGCGTGCCGTCAACGTAGCGTCGACAATCACTCTACTGCATTCTCTTATATCGGCTATGACGCGACGCTTTACCGCGTGTGTTCCAGCTCTAGTGTAATCCTACTATGACGTGCCAATCGCATCGGCCAGTGCGTCGACAGGTTTGAGAGTTTGACGGTGAGGCTGACGTCTAGTGACCAACTGGGTTTGAATTTTCTGGACAAGCGCGGCGCGCGGTTGGACAACATGTCCATGACTTAACCATGTTCGACCTTGTGCACCTGTACCGCGATGCGCCGTGCCACTTTTGGTTTCGGCTGGCGCCTCGAACTGCGTCTGGGATCGAGGTGTGTGTTACTGGAGGACATCGGTGCGCTCGTCTCTTGGCGGCTGATCGCACTCTGCCCAGACGTGTTGGTGTCGGCCGTCGTTGATGACCAAGAGCAGGTGGTCTCTGGTACATGCTGCTGCGTCGATGCTGAGCCGCACTTCTTGCGCGGTCAGTTTAGACTTCTGGTGTGCTTTGTGTTGTGGGTTGTCGTCTAGCCACTGTTCACGCGGGGTTCTTGGGAGGCTGAAAGGTACTCGAGTAGGAGCGATGATGGGGACCGACGAGATCGAGCGCGGAGGGACACCCCAGATGAACACCTCTGCTCCACCGCTGGTGTGGGTAAAAGCGACAAGGTACTCGAGGCCGCAGAACAAATCTTGCACCACACAGTCCGGTGCGAACTCGACCAACGATAACGACGCCCATTCGGCGGGGTCGGCGCTGACACGTTTACCACGAGGCCCGTAGCCGGCGACCCACACGCGACCGAGGGTGTCTAGGATCGCGGCGAACGACCCGCCTGCCACCAACTTGCGAGGTTTAGGCGGACGGTGTCGATCGAACTCGATATGGGATTGGTGGTAAGCGGAGGGGAGCGGATTCGAGACGAAAAGTGGTGCAACGATGCGATCATGTACGCCGCTGAACGATTGTCCGTACTCCGAGTTGCCCCAGACCCATAGATCGCCACCTGCCGTCAAAGCGTACGATGTATCGGCGCCACACACCACCTCGACCAAGCTTTGGCCTTGATCGCCACGCTTGGCGGTTGACACAGGTCGAAGTGGTACAGGAATCTGGCTGAACGCTCTCGAGATCAACGGCTGGATGGGCACTTGATCCTGCTGGTCGTTCGTCGTCAAGCCAAGCTGACCATCCGTGTTGGATCCCGTGCTCAGCACGCTCTGTATGATCCACCCGTTAATCTGGCTCTCGACCAATACCAGCGAATGATCCAAGCCCGCCGAGATACTCAACACCTGCCACCCGTCCGCGTCGGCCACTTGCACCTTCTTTGGCAGCGGGAGCAGCTTGAGTTGAGGAGCATCTGACGCGCCCATGCGTACCGAGATATCGTACGCATCTTGACGTGCAATCTCGGGTGAGCATGACGCTGAGCCGAGTTGGCCAAGTGTATCGTTTCCAAATGCAAACACGTTGGATCCGTGCTCGGTGTTTGTGACAACCAAACTGAACCCGTTACCGGCGGCGACGGCATGCACGCCACCTGAGCCGTACAATTCACCGGTCACCATGCCCCTTGTCGCTTCCTGGCTGCTGAATCCGAGCCCAAGCTGTGCGTGCGTGTTTCGGCCAAGAGCAAACACCTTTGATGGGAAGCTAGTGGTGGCTGTGTGGCTCGACTGGTCCAGGATCACGTCTCCGTGCTTCGCCTCTTGCGCCTCATGCAACGCTCCGGGCAGAACAACATCTTCGGCCGATTGATGCGTACGTTTCAATGACGCATCGAGCAGAGTATAGGAAAGTAGAAGATGATGCGGTGCTGCCGAGGCCGAGGTGAATCTTATACCGTGATCGATGTCGTTGGATACACCGACACTGTCGAGCCATGCACGTGGGAACTTGGAGAGTGCATGTACAGACTCGTAGCCGAGCACATTACCGAAGTAGAGAACATGTTGATACGGATGGTGCGATGAACTTGTCAAGCGGCGACACGCTGTTTGAGTGGGTGGAAACGAGCGTCGAGTGAAAAGCGATGATGGTCGCACGAGGCGTCGTATGCATGTCATGATGCGGAACATGAGTCGACCATGTACACGCAACTATCAACCAACCTCAGACCCGGTATGGCCAGCACGATTCATCCGCATCCCTCCTTCATGTTGAGAGCTAAGCTAGCCTCTGGTCTAGTCACCTTTGAATCACCCGACCTGCCTCGTCGACATGCGCGCATTCCCGATTTCCGAATCCCGCACACCTCCCCATTTCGCACCTTGCACCCTCCAACACACCCCACCACCTCTGCCCACAAACTCGACGACCAATCTCGCACATGTCCTGCTGCACAGACGCTCACTGATGCACAAATAGAGAGTACGCACGCAAAAAAAGTAACACTGTGCGTGTTTTTCGCTTGTTTTGCTGTGATTTGTCAGGAAACCGGCCCAATATTGGTTCGACTTCAAACCCCAAGTGAGAACAGAATAGAAACAGGTGGTGGGGACGCGTCGAGTGTCTGACGAACTAGGAAACGGCTGCATCAAAAGAACAGGGTGCGAGAATGCCATCGGACTGAGACTCGGTTTTTGGGGGGAGGGGAGCGCGTGCGTTAAGCCGAGGTGGCAGCAGCGGTGGCAGCGGGGGTATCGTCGTCGACGGCGCCAGCGTTTGCTGCGGCACCGACGACGGTGTTCTGCGTCTGACGGTCTGACTGGCGACGCTCCTTTTCGATCTCGAGCTGGTTGTAGAGAAGGTAGAGCGCCTTTTCGTTGGCCTCGGGGGTGCCCTGGATGGTAAACATGCGCTCTCCCGTCTCGTCGTGAGGCACCTTTGCAATCGAGATCCTGGAACCGCTGAGACGGCGGATCTCGGTGATCTTGGAACCACCTTTGCCGATGATGCAGCCGACCATGTCTGATGGGATCGAGATGTTCTGCGTGCGCAGGTTGGCAGCGTCGACCAGAGGAGGAGCCGAGGCGTTGGGCTCGCCGGCGTTGGCCGAGTTGGCGGTGGTACCAGCGACAAGGCCTCCGCCAGGTGTGACGACGGCGTTGGGGTCGGTGCGGCGCGAGCCAGTGCTGTTGTTGGTGTGGTTGTTGTGCTGGCGGTTCGAATGGAAGGCGCCGGCGTTCGAGTTGGAGTTGAGCGACATGTTGGACATGGCACCAGCGAGGTAAGCAGGGCCACCCTGGCGACGCGAGCCCTGCTGCTGAAGGCCGCCCATACCACCGGCAGCCAGGATGCCAGGGCCGTCACCCTGACCTGGCAGGTAAAGGACGACGTTCTGAGCGCGGTCCCAGTCCTCGGCGAGGCACTTTGCGATCTCGTGGATAGCGACACGAATGGCGTCGACGGAACCCTGGACCTCGACGACACGCTCGGTGGACTGGGGAAGCATCTCCTTGGAGGCGACCATGCGGGCGCCCGAGAGGTCCTGAATGTGCTTGATCTTGAGACCCTGGCGACCGATGACGGTGCCCATGAGGTTGTGCGAGATCAGTAGACGCACCGAAGTGGTCTGAGCGGCGGCCTCGGCGGGGGAACCGTCAGCCTGGACCGGAGCATTCAAGGGGTTCTCCAGGATGGTCTTTGCGATGAGAGCAAATGCATCCGAGATGCCGACCAGGGTACCGGTAACGGAGAGCACACGGTCGTGTACGCCAGGAACCACCTTGGAGACACCCGCCTTGACGCCTGTCTGCTCACGAAGCTCGGCAACGTTGGCACCGCCCTTGCCGATGATGATACCAGCCTCCTTGGTGGAGACGAGAGCACGAAGCTGGAGCGTAGCGTTGGGGTCGATGGTGGCACCCTCGATGTTTTCGTCGCCAGCGACGTTGTTGACATCGGCAGCAGCAGCAGCAGCGGGGGAGGTAGCGGCGTCAGCAGCGTTAGTAACAGCCTCGGGCTTGTTGTCGGCAACAGGAGCGGTCGACATTTTTGTAGCAGAGTCGAATGAGGTAGGGGATGCAAAGCAGGATGACAGGCCTACAAGTTCCCAGAAGATCAGGGGGAAAGGCGGTGGAAGAAGATGAAGTCGTGCGGAGGGACGAGGTGAAATGGAAGGTTGAAACGCAAAGGAACACGAAAGAGGTGAGGTTTGCGGTCGAAAGAAGGATGAAGCGGAACGGTTTTGATGGAGAAAGTCGAGACGAAGGGTGACGAAGAGGATATGGTTGAGGACGAGGGGATGGAGATGAAGATGAAGATGAAAGTGATGGGTGATGTGAGTAGACAAGAACAAGGATGGAGACGATGAGAATGATGAAGCACCCAAAAGAGGAGGAAAAAAAAAAAAAAAAAAAAAAAAAAAAAAGGTCTTGCAGCTCAAGATGAAGGCCAAAAAAAAAATCAAAAAATATTGGTACAGCACAGCACAGCACTACACCGCTGCACAGCCATTTTTCATCTTTTAATTCGGGGATTATGTTGGTTCTTTTTGTTTGGACTCGTGACTGTGATGGTCTGTTCGCTCAGGAGGTTGGAAATAGAGAGTCACGAGTGTCACGAGTGTGTTGTATGACTTTGAGAGAGAGAATCACGAATCAAGAATTTTTTTTCGCTCTTTATTGTCCCTTTTGTTTGATTATTCGTTGACAGTCAGCTTCACGTAACGTTAGCTGTCGCTCCGGGTCACTCGTGACTGCAACCACACGCCAGCATGATTCGTGATCCAGATTCGTGATCCAGATTCGTACTGGAGACGAGGTGATGAGCCATGTGAATAGCCGCGGTCATTTCAACAGCTCCATGCTGAGCTCGCTCGCAGGTCGTGAGTCTGGCTTCGTGTAGTGTATCAAGTTTGGATCTGTGTAGCGTATAGACATTCCTCAGTCGAGTGTATTGTACAGTGTAGAAAGCTCTTAACCGTGGTGAAGAATGGCTTCAAAAAGTCAATCACGAATCGTGAATGCATCGTCACCCACGTCTGCCACAGAAACGATGCCAGATTTCGACCATATCGGCGAAACAAATCGGGCTATCAAAGCTATTCGTGCGAATGATTGAGCCACTATCAGGATCTGCAGTCTGTGCACGTTTTCGCGTCTGAGCTTGAAATTCGGATACTCTCTCTCTCTCTCCCGATTCACTCCCTCTTTGGTCACAGTGACCTCTTTTCGGTCGTCACAGGCTGATTGACTCCATACCGAGAGGTTTTTGAGGTCTGTACAATGTTTGAAATCCGAGCTGAGACTGGCACTTGAGCTAGCGATCGCAAGCAGCCAGCAGGAGTCAGCGTCGTCAATAGTCATCCCGTCACATTATTAATTGTGCAGGCACGTTTGAAATTGGAGAGAATCGCGAATCCAAATGACAATCACAATCACGAATCACAAATATGAAAGCGCTCTGTGCTACTGCTTCGAGGAAGCTACACGCCAAGTTAAGTTAGGCTGAATCAGGAATTGTGAATCAGTGGATCCTCTGTGACACTCACCCTCTCTTTGCTCTTTTGTTGGATCTTGATCTCCTCGTCTGTTTCTTGCCTCTGTCTTCTCCATTCGTCACTTGGCAGACATCCGTTCTTTGCTACTGCCTCTCGCATCATGTCGACTCAGCCAAACTCGCGCCAGGCTGCCAACTCGCTCTCAACTCCTTCACAACAGGGTACACTCGCGTATGCTTATCGACGATCGGTCGTTGCACTTCAAAGCGTGTTTGGCGGCAACACAGATTCGCAATACGCCGAACGAGAGCCGCTACTGAACGGTGATGAGCTCCAAGCCAACGCTGGCGCATCGGCTTCAAACGGCAACGCCGGTTACGGTGCCGTAGCCTCGGCGTCACGTTCACAATCGTCGCGTCCTCGCATCCGCAAACCCAAAAAGGTCATCTCGCAAAGCAAGGTGGAAGCCAAGGTGTGGTTCGCCAACGAACGTACCTGGATTTCGTGGTTGCGCGTCTCGATCCTGATCGGTTCTTTTGCGCTTGCCCTGTTCAACTCGGACACGTTTTTCAAGGACCACGCGGACAAGCATCGCGATCATCGCTCCAACTACCTCTCCTCGGGCTCCATCAAGGCGTTTGGTGCTGTCTACGCTGGTATCGCCGTTCTCACTCTGCTGTGGGGCTTGTACAGCTACCAGCGACGTGTGACGCTGATCAAGACAAAATACCCGGGCAACTTTGACGACCTCATTGGCCCACCGCTCATCTGCGCTGCTCTCTTTATCGCCGTGTTGCTCAACTTTGTCATCCGTGTCAAGCAGCACAATTACGAGTCACACCATTGACTGTCATTCTCTCTTCTTCTTATCTTTCTTGCGTCGGTTTCTGTGTCACATAATCTCACCTTGTTTTCATATTTGGCCTTGTTTTTTTTTTGGTTCAAGGTACCGTTGTCTGTCTTGAGCTCGAGCTTATGTCAAGCCTGTTCTTGGTTTCGCTCCTTGCGCTCTTACTGTACGTTTGGTTCGGCCATCGTTGCAGAGTTTGAGCTGCACAGCACGCGCTTGGTCCAAAGTTACTCGACAGTTGGTCTCAGCACAGCGCAGCCACAACGAAACAAAGTGCAGCTCGCTCGCCAACTTTGACTCTATACAACCTGTGCCCTCAACCTTGCCCCGCCGCCCCACCGTTCGGCTCTTTCTACAGCTTGACGACAAGCTCATCCAACCAGCAGCCATGCATAACATACCCCCTTCCCTTGCAACACGATGACGAGTGCGAGCTTTGCGGCTCTAACACGTTGAGTCGCACAGTAGCGTTTCGTGATCGTGCCTCGTAGATATACGACACCATAGTTGCTAACCTACTCGGACGTCACAATCGTCAATCACCTACTGTACTGTAGCGGGTGGCAACAGCGTCAGACCAGAGGGAATCACGAATGGTGAAACTTGACTCGTATAGTTTTATGTTCACGATTTCACGTTTGTTGTTTTGTACTTTTGGATGTTCGATTTTCTCTCGGCTCCTCTCGGCTCTCGCCCGAATTGGTAACATCTCGACGCCAGCCACGAGCCTGTTCGCGGTTGCGTCGACTCATGGACTCTGCATTCCCGATTCCCGATTCCCGATTCCCGATTCGCGATTCGTGAATCATGATTTCGAGATTCTGCGTCTGCCTCTGCCTCTGCGTCTGCGTGGAGCTTAGACTCCAACTAAGGGTCCACTCATGAGTCGAGTCTCTTGCTCCACCATCACACGTCAGCCTGTCCGCCCAACCGTTCCGCTCTCGTCGTGTCAACCATACGAGCGCGTCGTCTGGTGATCACCAACGAACGCAGCTCTTGCGCCGCAACAAAGTGGTGCCACCGTATGGCCCTGACTGCAACCGCTCCGTTTCATCTCTTGGTTCGCGTCTCTTGGTGCCATAAGGTGTCCCTACGTGCACTCGGCATCTGATCCCCTGCTCTCGACATTGACACTCGCATCGTTTTGCTGGGATCCATCCTCTTGCGTTCGGTCTTGCGTTCGGTCTCATCGAGTGTGAGCGTCAGCGTCACGCCACTATCTAGACCGGCACATCTCGTCCCCATCATGTCGTACCATCCATCCCATGCCACTGCGCATCCCACCAGCTTTCTCAATGCTGGCATCCCGATCAACTATGCGCACACTTCTACCAGTGCTTCGTCCAATACCAATGCGTCCCTCTTGGGCAGCAGCATGTCCTCCCACTCTTTCCCTATCGCTCCATCCCCCAGTAATGGCACCCCACAACCGCAACAACCACAACAACAACAACAACAACAACAACAACAACAACAACAACAACAACAACACCAACAACAACAACAACAACAACAACAACAACAACAACAACAACAACAACAACAACACCAACACCAACAACAACAGCCACAAACCACAGTCGTCGCTTCTCAGCAGCAGTCGCAGCAAGCCACATTAGTGCCGCCAGGCGTACCAGATCAGGACGGTCTCATTGCTCCTCCATCCATGCCGCTCGAGCTCGACTTTGACAACCTCGAAAGCGCCTCAAACTACATGCACACGTACGCGCTCTCGCAAGGTTTTGACATCCGCATTCAGTGGTCCGCCAACAACCAGACTCGGATCTGCTGGTCCTGTTATCGCGGAGGTTTACCCGAAACGATCAACGCCGATGGTACACCCAACGCCAAACGGCGTCGAATGCCCAAGAGCAAGGAAAGGCGTAAGCGTGGATCGCTCAAGATCGGATGTCCGTTCCGAGTGCAGTGCACCAAGAACTGGAAGACGGGCAAGATGGAGTTGAGGATCATAGAGGGAAGGCACAAACACCAGATGGAGACGGATCGCTCGATCCTGCCCAGTCAGGTTCGGAGGCTGAGGTATGAGTGCAAGGGTTCCGACTCGTCAGGTACGCCTCAGGCGGGGAATGCGGCTGCCAATGCTGTTGCTCAGGCTGCCAACCTCACCGCTACGCCAACAAGCGCGTCGGTAGCCGCAGGCAGTCGTTCACAGTCAGGCGCAGCAAGTGCGAGGTCGAGGGCGAGCGCGAGCATCGCGGCGACAAACGGCAGTGTGGTTGCGTCGTCATCGCAGCCGTCCAGATCGAAAGCGCAAGCTGGCCAATCCAAGAGCACCGTCGTCAACGCTTCGACAGGCTCATCAGCAGCACAGCAGCACCTCGGCCTGCTCGGCACGCCTACGCCTACGCCCATGCCTCGCAACGGTCCAGCGATCATCGACGATGTCGGCTCGGATTCCGCGTCGGCGTCGTCCGACTCTTCGGTGGTCAGGCCATCGTTTGAACGACAGATGCTGAATCTACTCAACATTTACGATCGGTCCGAAGCGTGGTCGCGTTTGATCATGGATCAAGAGATTGGCCATATGCTCACACGCGCCGAGGCGCGCCTGGACAGATGCGTGCGTCGAAAGCGCAAGTCTGCGATCGGCACAACGACAATCGTTGATCATCCCTCGGAAGAGTTGGCCGTGCTTACAGTGCCCACATCTACATCTGGAGGTGCAGTGATGGCGTCTCTGGCAAAAACTGCTTGGAACGCACGCATTACATCGACAGCTACTCCTACCGGGTCGCCTTTGAGAACTGCCTCGGTCGCCGGCGCACCACACACCCCACTGGCCCAACTCGCAGGACGACAACAGACAGCCCCGCCAAATTCAGGAAAGGGCTCATCCAAGTGTAGCAATTGCAAAGAACACGGCCATAATCGACGAAGGTGTCCGCTCGGTTAGCCGTCCCGAAAGAAAGTCACCTGGTCAGATTCTCAAGAGAGGCGTATCACATTACCAGTCAAGCTGCGTGCTGGATCGGTGCAAAGTGTGAAGGCCTTTGTTGACGAACAGAGAGCAGAGAGGAGGCCGAGACTGTGCAAGTCACGAGTGTGAGTGCGAGAGCGGAGAGATGAGGAAAGGATAGGAGCGGCAAGGAATCACGAAGGTATTGAACGCGTGTGCACGGGACTGGAAAAGCGAATCGCGATTTGTGAATTGGTGATTGGTGATCCACATTCGTGATTTTGGATTTGAAAAAGGGGAGCAGGTTCAAGTGATACCACCATCATTCGTCGGTCGATGGACGATCTTGGGACGATTTTCGAGTGCAAGGGTAACTAGGTATCGGTTGCACCTGACGATTCGAGAGCGGTTGGGATACGATGGCAGAAAAGTATTCTCGGTTCCGCGATCCTGGCACGGGGATTCAGGTGTTTCTCACGCCCGTGTGTTCGTCGAGTACGTCGATGAACTCGGGCTTGGCGAGCGCACGGCTGACGACGTGGATGCTGACACCCATCTGGATACTGCTCGGACTGGTGCGCTCGCTACTGGCGCTGGTCGGATGGCTGATCTACGTGTGTGGCTCAGCGGTTGGTCTGCGACTTGTGCTCTTCGCGTTGGGGTTCGTACGGTTGCCGCTCGATCCGGGTGACAACAAGCGCGATCCGGATCGGTGCAAGCGCCAGCGCGTGCAGCCGCAAAAGCGAGATCTCGTGCTGGCCAACCACAGCTCATGGATCGACTTGTTGATCGTAGCGTATCTGTATCCTGGCGTCAAGTTTCTGGTACCCGTGATCGACGATGCCAGAACACCGCAGACGACGCCGCCAAATGCGCACGCGCAAAGCGTGCCTCGAAGGACGCCCAAGAAAAACGCCATGTCGGCCCACACGAACATGGACACTCGCACGCCGAGTGCGGCGGACATCGTCGTGACAGGCTATGCGATCTTGGGGCTAAGCCAAGCGATTTGGTTTGTCGGTGGGCTTGCGCCGAGCCGCGCGCAACTGGACGCTGCAACGCGCGTGTATGCCAGCATCGATCGCGCCATCTCGCACGCATCGTGTGCACTGGTCATGTTTCCCGAAGGCACAACCTGCAACAACCGAGCGCTGCTCAGCATGAGCGTGCTCCCCACCTGCGCCCCCGCCACTATACGCACCACGCATCTCGTCACACTCAAGTACTCGCCGCCTACGCGCACCTCGATCTCGTCCATCTACACCACGCGCACACCGCACAACTCGATCGTCCGCCACGCCGCCCGCCTCGTCTTCCTCTGCAGTCCACTCCGATCCGTGCTCCTCAAATCTGCCGTCTTGCCATCCCATCCTACCGCCTGGCCAGATCACGTCGCCTCCGCCATCTCCAACCTGGCGCGCCTCAAGACCACCACAATCCACTGGAGCGCCAAAGCCGACTTCCTCCACATGGTCGAAACCAGAAGCCGGCGCGCGTAACCTGTCTCTGCTCTTCCAACACTCGAATCCAACATTTACGTTGATTGCGATTGCGATGGCGATCGATCATGCTCATGCCTAGCTTTGCGAGATAACATTAGCAAAGAAGTACAATCTACAAAGACAACTTGGCAACATGGTCTGCTCGATGCGCGCGAAACTGGCAGCTCTTGCTCTTGCTTGCGATTAGTCGAGGTCGTCTAGATTGTACGAATTGAGCCCGGTTCGACCGCTGCACTCGTGATCTCTTCTCCATGCATCGATGCGTGTCCCCATCCAGCCGCTCGTGAGGCCGTCGTCGTTGTTGGGTTTTGTCAAGCCGATGCGCAGGAAGTCTGTGGTGAATCGACACTTGCCCGACTCGACCTGGTCCGATGCGTCTTGACTTTTGACGCGCCTCCACTGCCATAGGAGACAATTCGTGTGGGCTCGACACCATTTTTGGCACTCGAGCGCATCGAGCGTGGTCAGATCGGTCGTTTCACTGTCCCAATGCTCGATGGCCTGCCAACCGACGACGCCCACCTCGCCTGGCTCGGCACTGTGATCGGCGAGGTGCGAGTCAGCATCAAAGCGTCCCACTTGATCCATGGCATCCTTGAGGAAGTTCGGGATGAACTCGTCCCAGACATCCGCCCATCGAACCAGGTCTTTGGAATCCAGCCGAGCCTCGATGCGTCGTTCAAAGTCGTACAGGTGTGCAGCATCCGCCGGGGTGATGTGGTGAAACGACATGATCGGCGTACACCAATTGTCGCGTGTAAACTTGAGCACGCGCGGTGGATCGCTGTTGAATTTTTCGCCTCCTTCCGGGCTGAGCTCGTTGAGCGTGACCAAAGGCGAGTCGTAGATGCTCTTGGAAAGCAGCGCGTCGCCAAAAGCGGATTTCTGGATCAGCTCATCATGTGTATGCTCGAAATCGCTATCTTGGCCGAACGACGCTTCCACTATCGCTTTACTGAGAACGATCCCCGAGCCGCCGTGGGTAAACATGGTGCTCTGCCCATCGTAATCGCAAAAGCTAGGATGTCCAATCATCAACTGCTTGTTTTCGTCCAACGTCGACAACCACTTGACCAGCTGATTCCAGAACAGAAACGTATCCGCCTCCACCATCACGTACCACTTTTTCGCAGGGAACCGACGATACGCCTCGGCGATTGCAGGCAGAAATTTGTACTTGTCCAGCTTCCACCCACCGTCCTTCTGCGACATGTCGTCCAGGTCCTGGTTGCTCTGCATGAGCGCCGTGAGTTCTGCACGCAGCGACTTGAACTCGTCCAACTGCGCGATTGTGGTGGAGACGTTAGCGAGCGCATCGTAGAATGTAATGTTGCCCAGAGTGAGCGCAAAGTCCGAGACGTAGATATGGTTGGGCGTGTACAGATTTGACAGCGGCTGTTCGGCGAGATGGATGAGCAGCCGCTTGTGAGCCGTGGCTGAACCCACTTTGGTGATGAGCACCATGTCGTCTTCCAGCCGGTAAGATTTGCTCGGTTGGGCCATGTGCAATGTAGGCAGTGCAGTGGTGGTGATGGGCAACGACGACGAGGAGGAGGAGGAGGAGTTAGAAGAAGAAGAAGAAGCGCCTATCGCAGGATCGCGATGATCGGACTGCCAAAACAGCATAAGCGCGAGCAGGAAGCAGATAGCTATCAGTACGGTCGTCTTACACTTGCGCCACAGGTGCACGACGCCTTCTGTCAAGGATTGATTGCTCTTGACCGCCCCCAAGTGGTGTGGAGGGTAGGTCGGATTCGAGGTGACGCGCGAATGCCATGCTGATTTTTCCGAGAGCTCGTATGGCTGATCATGGCCTGCCGGGTATGGGTATAACGTTGCATCTGAGTTTTGACGTGGAGAAGAGGAGAGCGAAGAAGAAGCGGAAGTGTGTCTGGAAGAGGAAGAGGAGGATGGCGAGCCAACGCCGGCGTTGGATTCGATGGTGGGGATGGCGACGTATCGCGCCTGTGATGACACCATTTTCGTTTTGGGTGCGCTTGTAGGGCTTGGCTACGTACGACTACGACGATGGCAGCAGTTGGATGTAGATGGTGGTCAAAGAGGAAAGCATTCACATATGCGCAAACACACCCCGCGAGCATTGAAGCATGAACAATGAACAATGAACAATGAACGAGCCCTTATCATTCGTGATTCTGGACAGTTGATCATGAATCAGCCGTGAGTCGGACAGCAAAATCTTCCGATCAAACCGTTATTTGACAGCACAGCCCAAATGCAAAAGATAACCGAGCGACTCATGCAGTCAAACACACGAGCGTAAGCTCGCACATGGATCCACTTATAACTCATAACTCACAACTCACAGCTCACAGCTCACAGCTCACAACTGGACATGTGATTCGTGCTTCGTGCTTCGTGATTCGTGATTTGATGAAATTTGGGGTCTCGGACCCTGGCTTGTCCGACCACTGACACGGGAAGGCATAGAGAGAGAGAGAGAGAGAGAAATACGATTTGATATTATTTTCTGTCGTCTTGAAAAGTACATACTGTACTGTAACTTAGCGACCACAATGCCTCGTTCGGGCTCACGAATTGGTCACAACGCGGTCATAGCGTATTCGTGATTAAGCGAGAGTGTCCGGAGTTGAGAAATATGGCACGTTTTCGACGAGCGACGCCACTGATGCGGGCAGGAAGAGCAACACCGACGCGCGCGCAACATTCGTGATAAGTTAACTTGGTTGGCGATAGAAAGGCTGTTCTCTCGCTTAAATCACACCAATCGTGAATCGGGCATTGTGACTTGTGAATTGTGACTTTGAATTGTGCAGGAACACCGACGGCGCGCGGTCAACTTGACAGCGCAGACAAAAGCGCACGCGAAATCGTAAATAATCGTAAATCGTAAATCGTAAATCGTGTGTGAATCGCGAATGCACCTCGCTCGGCCAATTTCGAAAGTCAGCCGCACCTTTTGAAACAGTTGTGAATTTGGCCTTCTCCAAAACGTGGTTTCGTTCCGTCTGCTCTTGCTTCATCGCGTCAACCAACAGCCTCGACTCACGATTCTTGACAAGTTACTTGAATCTTGCGTCGGAATGGATAATCAAAATCCAATACGACCGACACTTTTCCACGCTGGCATACCTGTTTCGGCAAGAGCCTTGTGCGAGCACATACACATCTCACATCCGAGGCCATTGCATGCGCTGGAGCTGTGCTGCTATAAGTGCGCGATTATCATCTCATTACACAGCCACCACCGAGCACCACCGAGCAAAGCACCTGGCTCTACCGACTCACCTGACACCACTCATGACTTGCCTAACCCCAAGTCGTTGAATAACTGACACAAAATCAGTGCCACAAATTGCACACAAAAATTCAAAGCCCCCCCAACCCTCACACACTTGCGTCGTAACTGTGACTGACACTCGTGACTCCGACTTGCAACGCTCTCCATATTCATAAATGATTTTCGCTTCTAATCGAGTGTGTACAACCATGGCCAAAAGCGCACCGTACACCCGTCATTCTTCATCGATCATCCGTTCTTTGTGCTCGTCGCGCTGCCTGTGCGCTTCCCTCTTCGCTGCTAGCGCCTGATTGCGTGGCGACTTGGCAAACATGGTCCTTTGCGCGTTGAATCTCGCTTGCGACTTGGCCATCTCTTCCACTACCATACTCATCGCTGCCAGCGCCGCCGGGTCCCAGCTCTCGCTCGTGATACTCTTGACAAAGTCGCCGCGTTGGTGTGTGAACGCATCCGAAATGTATGCGTGCACCGCTTCTGAGATGGCGTGGTTGGGCAGAAGGCATCGCTGGTGCGCCTGTCCGTGTGAACTGGGGCTCGCATCAAGAGTCGGTGAAACGTCCGTCAAAGCGATCATACGTTCACGGCAGGGCGATCCATTGGCCCACAAGTGATCGTCTCGCAGTTCACCCTCTCCATCGCCGTCGTCACCTTCTCTTGTCGTTTCCTTGTCCAATGTTGGTGTGATATCTGTCGTCAAACGCTCTTCCTGCACCAGTCGCTGCACATCGTCATACAGCATGGCCCACCTCGCGTCACCAGCAGGCGCACGTGCCAATCCATCGTCCATCACCGCCTTGTCCACCAATTTCTGTGCTGCTTCCGGTAACCGCCGCTTCTTGTATCCTGGCAGCATGTGATCCGTAAAACGCTGATTCTCGGCGTTGGCGTGTCGCCGTTCAGCTTGATGCTCCTCTCTTCCTCGCTTGATGCGTTGGTCCGATGGACGCTTCGTCTCCGACGCCTTGCGTTGGTCCTCGGAGCCTGCCTTTGTCTCGCTCATTGCGGCACGGGTCGCGTTTGCTGGTTGAGCACACGCTGAAGCAAGTTTGTCAACACCTCGGCTCTCTGCGCAGCTCCCAATGACATAAACACCTCGGCTACGCTCTTTCCTTTGGCGTCTCGAATCCTTCCGAGCTGACTTCCGGCGAAAGCGCCCGCAAGTGCACCAGGAATGTTGCCTACAATGAAGCCAAGCGCTGTACCAGATGCGCCACCCACCCACTTCCAGAACGGGGCAACGCGGTGCACCTCGGGTCGAAGCAGCTCTTCAAAGACGTTGGCAAACACACCGTCCGCCTGTGGTTGATGGCTACCAGCTCTGCGACGACGATCCTCGTTGGTGTCGGTGCGGTTACTGTCGTTGTTGTCGTCGTTTTGCTGCTCGTCCTGCTTGAACGCGCCAGGGAAGAAGCTCTGGAAAAAGTTGGCCGAGTAGCTTTGCTCCTTTTCGCTAAACTCGGATGCGGCTTCGTCGTCCTCGTCGTACGATGCGTTGGAATAGAAAGAGTCGGTGCTCGGGCGCGAGTTGCGCAGCTGGTCGTACTCTCGACGTCGATCCGTTTCCGAGAGAACGTAGTAGGCGTCTGCGAGCGTCTGAAACTTCTGCGTGTAGCGTTGTCGCTCTGCCGGCGTGGCGTTGGGGAAACGATCCGGATGCGTCTTGAGCGAGCGCCGCTTGTACGCTTCCTTGATCTCGGCAGCAGAAGCAGTCGCACTCACACCCAGCGTTCGATAGTAGTCGGGAAGAGGCGCGTCCATACTCGCACTTGTTCCGAAGAGCGTACGTTGCGCGTGGTTAGACAAGGGAAACGGTACCTGCTTGGCGTCAAAGCTCCCTCTATGGTCGCGGTGATGGACGTAGGTGGAGGTTGCGGGACAAGACGCGGCGGGCGGAGGATCTGTGCCGCTTGACTCTTTGTTCAATGGCCGTGTTCGACCTCAAGTGGCCAACGACTGAAACCACGCAATGAGGAAGAGGACAGGCAGCTGAAAGCGTTGAGCGCCGCCTCCACGTCAGACCCAAGAAGCGAGCAGAGCAGCGCCAAAACGGGGCAAAATAAACAAGGCTCTAGACGAGTCAAATCTGTGAATGTCGTCACTGCTGTTTCCCTTAAAATGATAGCACTTGTGACTGCTGAGTTGTCTGCCAAACCCCACAAAAAAAAAACCACAGGAATCGTGAATAGGCTGGCATGTTGATGTGATGAATCAGGCTGAGTCAGATTAACTACTACATCACCGATATTCTTGTCCAATCTGTAAAAATCGGGAGGTTGACAATCTCTTCTGCACAAACTCTCACATCTCCACGCTTGTGCCTCGTGCCTTTACCCTTCCTTTTCTGCAGTTCTAGTCTCTGCTCCTCCATCGCTCTCTCAAACCAGTCGACCTTCTGAAGTCATCTCGTGCCCTTGAGCTCACGCGTGTGACGTGCAGATAATCAGCATTCGTCGGACAGCGTCTATGATCGACTAGGGAGAATCGTACACGGTGACTGCTGATAGATGTACACATTTCTAGTGCAGGTTGTCCCTTCTTGTCGTTGAACCGAGATGTGCACGAGCCGGCGGCTGCATCGAGTAAGACAATCGAGCTTCCAACTGAGGCTGCAACGGCGATCCTTCAGGCGGGAAGCGTGGAGCATGCAGAGTAGGTACCACGCCTTGCTCTATGTTACCGAGACCGAGATTGGCGGTAGCGCTACTTGTGGGGGCTGTACCACCGGCAGGATTGCAGGTAGGCAGCTAATTTGGCAGTGAGACACTGACCAGGAGCTACAGGCATGCTGATGGCTTGGACGACTGCATGTAGGAAAGTAGTGTTATGCCTTGAACCAAGGTGCGACATGCACCGTCGGTCACTAATCGTGAACGGACTAACAGTGTTGGAGCAGACGTGCCGACAAGCATCACCCACAGGATAGGCACAAGCAAAGCAAGCAAGCAAGCAGTTACCGATCTGTTCGGTGCGATTGTTCTGCAAAGAAGCGGCGCAATGCTTTGGTGCAGCTTGCGACAAATGGTCGATGCAGCGCATAAAACAGCGCTCGCACTCACAATCTTGTAGCTGCAACAATGGTAGTCATCTCGATGGACCGCAAAGCTGACTGACAGGCTCGAATCGCATGCACGTTTTTAGTTCGACTCGAGGTGCACTCGGTCTAGCAGTGCGGTGCATTGCGTGTTGATGATGGGCAAGCCAGACTGTCTTTGTTCTTTGCTGGTAGCCCGCTGCCGTCTGCACCCTGAACGTCGAACCAGTCAATCCAACGTAGACGCATGACTCTGGACTCCTATTGCGCCGCGACTGTCCACTCGGAATGCAAGAGTGGGAACCAGACCAGCTTAGCATGCACCCAAAACCAGTTGACAGACAGAAGCTCGTCCAGGCAGCCAACGCGTTCAAGCACTCACTGTCGGCGAATTAACGTTGACAAACCCAGCGAGTAAAGTGGAATGCGAGGATCGTCGTGAACAATCTCGACTATGCATCAAGCCTCAAGGATCGAACTCTGGACGGCAGCCAGCGTGGCAGCTGAGTGCAATGGACCGCGTGCTTAGAAGCTGACGTGGGCTGCCGTGGCTTGCCGCCGGTCGGCTATTCGATGTTGGTGCACGGTGCGTGCGTGGTGCGTGGTGCGTGGTGCGTGGTGCGTGGTGCGTTGTGCGAGGCGGTTCGTGTTTTGTGTCTGGCGAATCGAAACGTGAATTTGTATTCGTGATTCGTGATTGTTTTTGGATTGGCTGCAGTCACCCTCGGGTTTCCGATGATCAACAAACCAGAATGGTGATGAGCTTTGGCAGTTGTTCTGCTGTGCTGTGCTGTGCTGTGCTGTGCTGTGCTGTGCTGTGGTGCTTTGCTTTGCTGCGATACGACATTCCAAAACACCGCCGAGACCATGCCGTACCTTACCACGCCATGCCGTGCGGTGCGCTGGTTGGCAGCTTGAGCTCGATCGTGAAATATTGTGATTCGTGACTATATCGTGTATGCCCGCCTAGACTCAAACCGAGCCGACTGCCACCGTTGCCGCTTCGACCGCCGTGTCACTTGCATACTGTATGTCCACAACGACTGGCAGCTCACCAGCTTGACAGCTCGCCAGTCTCTGCTGGCTGCCGCTGCACTTGAACACACATCGCTATCCGACACTGTCTCAGTCAGATCAAAGTAAGCTACTCTTGGCTCTCTTGCCTGCCATTCGCTGGTCTAGCCAGATCCCCTGTAAGTTAGGGTAAAGATGATGATACAGATGCTGTTCCATGTTCGGTGTTGTTCTTCCTTCTGCCTTGCCTTTCCGTGCGTCTGTGTGCGTGCATCTACGGTGCCGTCTTCCAGTGCTGGCCCGCTCGCATGACCCTAGCCTTGCGCTGACCTCAACCGTGGTCGGTACTGTGTAGCGCAAGATGTCAGTGATTTTATCCCTGCGACGTACGCTGCCCCTCGTTCTGGTTTGTACCCGACACTGCTTTTATCGCTGAAACTTGTTGCCGCCGGCACATCAACAGCCGCCGCCGCCCACACGCCTCTACCGCCGCCTCCTTTCCTCGTCCCTCCCTGGATTCACGCTGTCCCCTTCTGTAACCATCCTGGCCTACCTTGGACCTACAATTACTGTCTTGTCTCCAAAGCTTTTGATCGATCCTCTTGTTTCCCCTTGTCTTGCTTCTCTCCACCATCGTCTACGCCAGCATCATTCCACCCTCTTCTCTTTTTCGCCAACACCCGAACATCTCTGTTCAGCATGTTCTTCTCCAAGGCTGTTTCGTCCGTTATGGGCGCCACCGTCCTTGCCGCTGCAGCGGTATCGGCGCAAGCTTCATCCTCGGTCCCCGCATTCACCTACGGTACTGCCAACCCCGACTACCCTGGTGTCAAGTCAACCAACAGGAACGGACCCACCAATCCCTCGACACCTCAGCTCAACACGCCCATCAACCAGACCTCGGTCTCGCGTCTTGCTTCCATCAATTCCATCGACGACTGGTGCACTTTTGCTCCTCCCGGAACTGGTCAGCCGCTTGCCGATGTCGAGGAGATCACAGTCGCCTACTGCACCAAGCCTCGTAACAACGCACGCGTCATCCCCGACGGTACCGTTACCGGTGCTCACTTTGTCAAGACGCCACTCTACGTGCAGCTGATGGCCGTCGGTGATTTCACCAGCATCGGCTTCATGGCCGGCGACGAGGGGGGAGAGCTCGATCCGCACGGTGCCACCAACATGGGCAACCCCGTCGGTGGCAATGTCACCTCCAACGTCTCGGGTCAAGACGTTTTTTACGAGGAGTGGATGAACTACGCTTCGGCCAACCAGATCTGCTTCCGTGTCTGCATCGCCGGAAGCGAGCAGGCGCCCACTGCGCTCGAGTGCCAGCACACGCTCGATGTCATGGGTTGTAATTTTGTCATGCCGGGCAACTATGCCGACAACGTATTCGAGACGTGCGACGGCGACTCTGCCTACCCTCCTGGTCTCTACCCGGACGGCAACGGTCAGACTTCGACGTTTGTCCAGTTCTTCACCGGCGACTACACCGTCGATGGCACCGTCTACTCGTACACCAACGGGGCTGCTGACCAGACAACTCCTCAGGCTGCCTACTCGACACCTGCCACCTCCAACTGCCAGACCACCTCGACCATCGCTAACGGCATCAAGTCGATCGTCCCTTCCACTTCCGCTGTGCCCTCCTCCACCTCGTCTTCGTCAGCTGCAAAGGTCACCAGCACCAAGTCGAGCTCTTCCGGCTCCGGATCCAGCTCGGGTTCCTCGGGTTCCTCGGGCTCCTCGGGCTCGTCTGGCTCGTCAGGTTCTTCCGGCTCTTCAGGTTCTTCCGGCTCGTCAGGCTCGGGCTCTTCTGCTGCGGCGAGCAGCGGCGCATCCAAGCTGGCCAACAGCGCTTCCGTTTCCGCTTCCGCCGCGATTGCGCTGATCGCTATGATCGCTGGCGCCATGATGCTCTAATCATCTGCCCATGACCGCGTTACACACCACATATCCATGGTCTACCTTGTCTATAGCCCTCTTGGTGTCGCGTCACGTCAAACCACAAAGACGATGACCAAGCACCATTGTGAATTCTTTTTCACTTTTCGCCTTGTGCTCCTGCAGGATCATGCTCTCTACTAGGGCTCGTGAATCTCGACCACGCATGCTCCTCTTTTCCATTTGTTACCCTCATTTCGTCAGTTTCGCCCACATACACTCGTTGACAGTTTCGATTCGTGCCTCGTCGGGCTTCTCGTTATCCGGGCTGAAACGCCTGCATACCTTGTTCGCATTCTCTTGGGCGTGAGTGTAAAGTGTGATCTGCGCCACAACGGCTCGTCCGGTCGACTCGATTGCACATTGTGAGATCTGCACTGCAAAGCCGCTGAAAGGGCGATTTAAGATTGCTCTTGATGACGAGCACAAGCGCGTGTGATAGGTAGAGCGTAACCTTGACGCTTTGCTGTTGCTGTGCTGGACAAGTCACAGGCACGAGGGTCGTGAGTGAGTGTGATTCGTGAATTCAAAATGTGAGATTTGAGACTCGCCGTTGCTTTCCCTTTTTTTGGCCTTTCTTCTTACCCTTCTCCACATCCCAAGTGGCTTCGAGTAGTTCTCTTGCACTCACATACATACCCACCCTCTCGACCAACGGCTTATCGGCCTGCGGGTTTCCCATTCGTCCCTACCATGTGTGCGCAATAGACGAGGTGCAGCATCGTTGTGCACAAGAACAGTGCTCTCGCACAGCCTCAAAAACACTGAGCCCTCCTCACCCCGACTCCACCGCGGCCTTGCATTGCACGTTGGTCGAGAAGCACAAAGACCGATTTGGCCAGTCATCGTTCGCTGTTCTCGGTCACACCAAAAGTCTTTGCATATCATGTTGCTCTCGAGACGCATAGCTACGAGATCCGGCGCTGTTTCGCGTCACCTCGCAGCAAGAATACAGGTTACTGCTTTGCGCGAAACAAGACCACATCTACAGTCAGGCTTCCATTCATCATCAAAAACAGCAGCATCCACAGTACTGGTATCCGAAACAAGGAGTCCGCAAGCGTACGTCTCTCTATCAACGAATCCGTGGTTCAACTTGGCATTCGAAGACCACCTGTTTCGCAGCGTCGACCCCTCGATACCTATCTGCTTTCTCTATCGCAACTCTCCCTGCGTCGTAGTGGGACGTAATCAGAACCCATGGAAGGAGCTCAATGCCACGGCTATGCGATCCATCGGACTCCCCATGGTGCGACGTCGCTCTGGCGGAGGCACCGTCTATCACGACCTGGGAAACACCAACTACTCGTTCCACATTCCACGCGATGACTTTGACCGGCGAACGCACGCCGAGCTCGTAGCTCGCGCGCTCAACGCTGCACCCGTAGGACTGCATCTTTCGCGCACCGATCTAGCTCGAAGTGATGTGGGAGCCTACGTCAACGGCAGGAACGACATTTGCATCCGAGTCAAGCGCGGCTTTGATCGAAACTCGACGACCAAGACGCAAGCGCAAGCGGACCAGCTCGGGTTTGAAGAGCGCAAAGTATCAGGGAGCGCATACAAGTTGGTCAACAAGCGCGCATACCACCATGGAACCATGCTTCTCTCTGCTAGCTTGCGCAGTCTCGGTAGCTCGCTGCGCAACGACCGCGGTGAATTGCTCGTCACCAAAGGCGTGGCGTCGGTACCTGCGCCCGTGGCCAACTTGACAGATGCGTTTCCAGATCGAACTGCCATGCTCAGCCACGAGATGTTTGTACAAGCGGTGGTTGCCGAATTCCACCGCACGTATCCGGACGGCTGCTCGACCGCTGCTGCGGTACAAGTGGACGAATCGTGTCTGGACGCGCCGCAACTCAACCAAGGCAGGTGGAAGTTGAAGGAAAACTTTGACGAACTGCAGAGTTGGGATTGGGTGTTTGGACAGACGCCTGAATTCACGCATCGCGTATCGATGTACGACGCTTCAGAGCTGGATTCTTCGCAGAGCCGCGGTTGGGGTCCGTTCTCAGTCGAGATCCATTCCAAGGAAGGCGTCGTGTTAGATGCGAAGCTGGTCGAAGCACGATTTGACGATGGAGCGGTGGAAAGGGAGGTGCAAGCATTGATCCAGGGTTTGCAAGGGAGAAGGTACGATGATCTGGCGCTACCGCCTCCATGGTTTCCTCAGTCGTCATCGTCGTCAGCGGCAGCAACTGTTGTCGATTCAGCTACAGCGATACGCGCGGAAGAGGAGCCAAACATCCGCGCCAAACTGTTCCACTGGCTGCGCACCGTGCTGTAGAATCAGAGCACATCCGAACATGCTTCCATCTCATTCACGATTCTCGTCGTTACCAACTGCCCAAAGGATGAGCATCTGCATTCGACTCAACAGCGAGAGCCAAAACGCTGAATCGTGAATGCTCACAGAGCTACAAGTCAGAGTCGTGAGTGTGTGCAATATTCGTTCACAAAGTCCGCAAGACTGTATCGTAGCTTTTTAGCCGCTTTCTAGTGGCAGCGACTCGTGGTAACTTTGCCACAAGCGAGACCAACAACACATGCTGGGAGGGGGTTTTTTTTTTCTCTTTTCTGCTCCTTTCTTTTCGCATCGGCATCTCCGCCTTTTCACCTCGATCGGCACACCTCTTCGCTACACTTCACGCTGCCGAATACAGTGTTGCTGCCGAGTCGGCTCTCATCCGAACTGATGGTCATTCGATAGAGAACTCAGCTGTCCACTCTGGTGGAACCGTTTGATCTTGAAATGGGAGCATCCTCCTCTCCCCCAATATCACATATAATCAATCCCAACTTATCATTAGAAAAATAGTTGTTAAGAATTAAAACCTGAGAGGAAAACGGGGTGAGGCTCGGCGTCCAAGTGCACTTCTGACTCACGACTCACATGACTGTGCGATTTGATTGACGCTGCATGACTAGTGACTTGGCAACCTAACCGTGAACTAACTTAAATTATTGTAATCGTGAGTTTCCAACGCAAACGTGCAACACACAGCTCTGTTGCTCGCTTAGATGCGTCGATAGCAACGCGCCCTACACAGAACCCACGCTGCTGCTGTTGGCTGTCGGCATGGATCCCTACAGTACCGTTCACGGCTTGCATCTCTTTTCATCGTCACCATCAACGTCGACCTTTACTTTATCGACATCACAGCCTCTCGTCTCACCTTTGACTCAGTCCATTGTCTTTCCCATACACTCCTTTTTCGTTCACGTTCAGCGCACATTTCGCCGTTCGCTCCGAAGCTGGTTCTTCGGAGATCCACAAGCTCCATCGTTCCCATTGTCACGCCCACTCTTGGCCTCTTGACTGACGTTGAGCCTCTCGTCATTTACCGTCTCATTGACTCGGACCTACTTGATTCAAATCACCAGCTTCGACTTGGCCATCGCTCGTATAAACCTATTCCAACAATGCGTCGCTCTCATCCGACCGCGTTTCTCTTGAAAAAGCGCGACGGCTGTGCGGTCTGCAACAACATCGCCCCTTGCCCAGTTTGCGCCGCTGGTCAACAATGTCAACAGATCTTTCGCTCTTCCTGCCAAGACTGTCCTGTCAACAAGTGCGTCGCCATCCCCGGATACGCGGCGCACAAGAGCAGCAACTCGTCTGCTTTGGGAGGCGGTCTTGCAGCCCTCTTCATCGTAGCGCTCGCAGCCGCGGTTGGCTTCTGCTTCTGGAAGCGCCTCAAAGCCAAACGTCGTCTCGCTTTGCATCAGGATGCTATGGAACGACGCGAAAAGCTGCGCAACGAAAAGCAAGCCATCACCCTCCAGCTTGGTGGTGGCGCCCAAAAACCTCGCACTTCTGACGCTCCCAATTCGGCGTTTGCCATTATCGATGCGGATGACCTGGACAACGATACCGAGTATACTCAGGTGACAGGCGTGCTGAACAACGACAAGGGTGGCCTGGGCTCGCTGGCTGAGCCCACCGCTTTCAGGCGCAAATCGTTTGGCGCGGCGACCCACCTTTCCAGAATCACGGAAGGCGCCGAGGAGGAGGAGGAAGAAGATTCGCACGCGAGTGCAGCTGATGGCTCGGTGCCAGCCACGAATCGCAAACGCAACACGGTCGCGTCGATTCAGTCGAGCGCTCGATCGCTTACTAGCGGCGCTGGTCCCAGGGTCAGTATCGGCTCTGGCACAAGCAGCTTTGGCTCGCACAACATCATTCCGATCGCTTTCAAGCCTTCGGCTACCGCGTATGGCGCTTCTTTCGAGGATGCAAGTGCGGGTGATGGTGGATCTCTAGCCGACTCTCCATCCATCTCACCACTCGTTCTACCCTCCACCGCTCACCGCGCCACGGGCGCGCCCGTGGTGCAAGTCAACACTTTGCGTCTGGGTCCAGTTCGACCCACGCGCGCGCCCGACCTGAACCTTCGCATCCCGGACTCGTCGCAACCTCATCGACCCACCAACTCGTCGCCGCTCGCTCAATCGCAGCTGCAACCGCAACCGCACTCGGCGCCCAGCAGCACCACTTCTTACGCAGACCAAGACCAAGCCGCATACGACTTTATGTCGATTGACCCCGTCGACACACTCAAGGCCTCGGCTGCGTACTCTCGCTCCGACCGACCACTTTCGAGCGCGACGATCAACACGATTGGTTCGACGCATTCGGGGAGCCTGTCGTACGTGCTGTCGGCACCACAGGTGATCACGCCGGTCAGTGCGGAAGGCGTAAGAAGGGTGCAGGTGGAGAAGGGGGGTAAGGCGCAGTTGGTCAAAGTGCCGAGTCTGAAACGCAAGCCGGTTCCCACGGATCCGTTCAAAGATCCTCAGGAGGAGACGGAACTCGCTCCGCCTCACTCGAACCGGTTCGGCGGGCGAGCGCGAGGAGGCGATCGAACATCGACTGTCTCGGCGTCGACGTTGGGCATCCCGTTCGGGGAAACGCCGTTCGGCACAATTCAACCGCCGCCACACCAGACTTCGCCAAGCGATGCAGCCGAGCGATCCTCCTGGTTGGGCACGGGCGCCAGTTCGACAGATAGCGCCGTGCAGACGCGCGCCAACGATCCGTTCCAGGACCCTGCGCCTCCGTCTGAAGGCGCTCTCGCTAGGCGTTCCGACGAATGCACTTGACTGGGCGATCTCATCTTGCTACGTCATTTTGGGTGGATGTCAGTGCTGCACAGCACAACATGCGCTCCACAGGGCCACATGTGCCGAATAACTTAGGTAGAGTGCGAGTAACTTGGGCGAAATGGCATGCAGTCTGGGACGTTTCGCTCAGCCGTTGGACTTGGTGATCAAGTCGTGAGTGTGCGTGAGTGTGCGTGAGAGTCCGTGAGGAATGGCAGGCGAGATTAAGGGTAGCGTGAGGTAACTATGTACAGGATGGGGAAAGGGGAGCGAGGGAAAGGGGATGGGATTGGGCATGTGGCTAGTCGAGGTGGAGGGATTCGGCTCGGGGGGTGAGGACGATGGCGCAACCGTTTTTGCTGGGAAGGACGACCATGCTTTGGTAGTCGGGATCGGGGAATTTGGAGTCGAGGTGCCATTTGAAGATGCGGACGAAGGTGGCTAGGATGACGCCGATCTGGAGATAGGCGAACTGCTCTCCGATGCACCGATGTCTTCCGGCGCCAAAGGGAAGGTATGGGCTATTGGCACCGGTGGAGATCATTCCGAAGCCAAAGTCTTGCTTGTCCTCGCCCGAGTCCTGCATCGCCGCAGCGGTCGTAGCGTCCAACCACCGGTGTGGATCAAACTGGTCCGATGACTTCCAAATCTGAGGATCCACTTGCGACACGCCAGGTGCAGCCATAATGTAGTGGCCCTTGGGAATCACATAGTGGGCATCCGGCTCGGATTTAGTCGACGTCGGCGACGAGAGCGTAGGTGGAACGGCAAGGTCGGATTTCACATATCGCATGATGCTGTGCAGAGGCGGGTGCAGTCGCAACGTCTCTTTGACCACAGCATCCAGCAGAGGCACCGACGTCTTTTGCGTCTCGTAGTCGAGTTCCCTCAAACCACCGTGTCCGTCAGAGTACACGTTGAGCTGCTCCTCGTATAGCTCCTCGATGATTTCGGGTCGACTAGCCAGACGCAGAAACGCCCACGACGACGTGGCGCTGCTCGTGTGCTGACCCGCCATCAAGAGTGCAATCATCATATGTGCAATCTCGACGCCGCTGAGTGCACGTCCGTTCTTGTACTTTTGCTCGATCAGTGCTGCGATCATATCGTTTTCGCCACTGGCGTCGTCGGCAGACGTGGATGCACCCGCAGCTCGTCGTTTCGCCACAATGTCCTGGTAGAACTGCGACATTTTCTTCTGCGCCCTGTCGCGTTTAAAGTTGCTCGGCAGCGGCAGGTTGGGAATCACAAAGTTGATCGGAGTGAAGCCCGAGTCGAGATCGTGATACAGTTGCGCAAATGACTTGTCGAGACCCTGTCTGACTTCCTTGCCCTGCAGCGTTCTGGATGCGGTCAGGATGATGAGTTCCGACATGGCTTGAAAAATATCGACTGTGATCGTCTTGCGCGTCTTGAGTGCGCTGAAACGCGCATCGCTCTTGATGTACTCTCGCACTTCATCCACGATCTGCGGCACGTAGACGCGAAAGTTTTCGATCGACAGACCCACCTTGACAAACTTTTTCTGCTCCATAAACACCGCATTAGGCACATCGTATACCACCTCTTTGCCAAACACGGGCGTGGTGAGGTGCGTATACGCGTCCTCTGCCGTCACCTGCTGATGCTTGGCGTTAAAGACGAGATTGCTTCCCTTGGGTCCCAACGCCACCGTGATCTTGCGTCCGAGCAGAACAAACGTGAACACATCGCCATACTTTTCGCGGCATTCGAAAAAGAACTTGTAAGGGTCGATACCATAGTAGATCGCCGATCCAATCACAGGCACAAAGTGAAACACCACCGGAGGATGATTCTTGGGAGTCGCAAGCAGAAGCTGCGATGCTACGTTGAGAACGACCGCGAGCAAGGGAAGCAAAACGAGCACCGTGATGGTTTTGATCCAGGCCGAAGAATCGGCGAGAGGCGTAAGCGCAAACAGCTGGTCGAGCAACGACGCTGTCGCCGAAGACGAGGAGGCCACCATGAGTACGCAAGTGTACGACAACCACGTCGGTCTGTGTGGATCGTGTTGGTGATGATGGAGATCCAGCAAGAATCGACACGATCTGCTCGATAAGCACGCCAGTCTCGAGCTGATGCACATTCAGGAAGCACGAAACACACACACACACTCACGCGCACACACATATACACACGCGCGCCGCCCAAAATCCTAAATCGTGAGTCGTGAATCACGAATGATTTTCGCAGCGCATGATGAGCGTCAGCGTGAGCGGCTCAAGTTATTTTATTAAATCTTGGTTTCATTGATTCGTGATTGTGTTGCTTGAGAAGAAATCGCTCACTATTGACCATTTCTTTTTTCTTTTTTCTTTTTTCTTTCTTTTTTCTCGTTTTTGGTTTTTGGACAGAGACTCGAAATGAGCGTACAGCCAATCATTCTCACCGCGTTGGTGCAGCCAAAATCGGATGATCATGTTGCACGAACTTGACCGCTCACCTTTCGCAGCCCCCCAAAACGGTCAGCGCATCATTCGTGATTCACGATTCGTGATTCGTGATTCGTGATTCGCTCTTCGCTCTTCGCTCTTCGCTCATCGTTGCAATCAGAATATTATCGTGAATCACGAATCGGCTCGAATCGACAATCGGCTGATCGCTGAAATCGGGCCACTTGGCGTGAAAGCATCAACCACGCTCCCTACCTGGAAAGCCACGAGCAAGCATGGTAAAACACAAACGAATGGGCGATTCGCCAAAGACAAACAACAAACAAACATGCTCGAATGAGGTATACATGAATATAAAGTACAAGCGAAGCGTAAAAGAAAAGATCAAGGCGTTCCAGTGGATTGAGAGTCTGTGAGTGTTCGGGGACGATCATTTCTGCAGATAGTAGTCCGAGCTCGAGACTTGCTGTTGCTGAGCGGTGGAGACATCGGCCTTGTAATCCGAGCCCTTCTCAATGTCGCTGGCGGTGTGCAAAGCGTCAGCGTCGTCGACGGGCATTTCGGAACCGTGCCACATATCGGCCTCCCAGCTTTCGGGCTCCAAGAATTGCCTGTGCTCCCGCACCGACACACCTCCAGGGACCGGGAACACCTCGCACAGTGCCACATACACCATGCCTGCCACGAGGAATCCAATCGGGTAAGCCAGGATGTACATCCTCTGCGCGGTGAGCGAGACCTCTGCGCCCAGCACGCCGGCAAAGCCTGCCACCGTCATGGCGATACCGGCAATGTACGCCACAAACGCGCGCACATTGATACCGTTCCAGTAGTGGTACATGTGCGGAACGGTGGTGTCCGACTTGCCCGAGCTCGCCGAGAAGAGCGACGGCATATCGAGCTTGCCGCGCTTGACAATGTAGTAGTCCGCCATCATGGTTCCGCTCAGACTCGAGAGGAAGAGCGAGTAGGCCGACAGGTACGTGGCAAAGTTGTTGCTGTCCTTGAGCAGGTTCCACGGACACATGGCAAAGCCCACCGCCGCCGCCACCAAGCTACCCCGACGGATATTGATGTAGCGAGGACACGCCGCCGCCAGGTCGTGACCCGCCGAGAGCGAATTCGCAGCAATGTTGACACCAATCTGTCCAATGATGAAAGCAAAAGCAATAAAGAACACGCCTGCCCTCGCCTTGGAATCGTAGGGGTCCATCTTGAGCCTCTGACCGAGCAGATCCACGGGGTTCCAGATGAGTTTGCCATAGATGACCTGGCTTGAACTGGCAATGATGATGCCCAAGAAGCTCGTCAACGAAAACGTCAGAGGAATCGCCAACAGCTGCGACCACTTGACTGAAGTCTTGTTCTTGGCCATTCTGGAAATGTCGGGGATGTTGAGAACGAGCGTAGCCATGTTGGAGATGCACGACATGAGCGAGGCGACAAACGTCCACGAGAACTTGGATCCTTTCAAAGTGGCGGACTGATGCACGATGGGTCCAAGACCCTTGGCGTCAGCGACCGACCATGCGAAAAAGGCAATCGCCGCGATCGGCACCACGATCGACTTGAAGTTGAAGAACAGCCGAATCTTTGTAGGGTGCGTAATCACCAATGGGATCGAGATGAGCGAAAACAGGAAGAACGACAGGAACTGTTGGCTCGTAACGCCCGCGCTTTCGGGGAGATGGTTGGGCATCCTCGCGTAGCTGGGGAACATGCTCTCGATTACCAACGTGACACACTGTCCACCGATGTATGCCTGTACACCGTACCAGATGCAAGCCATCGCCGAGCGGTTGATAATCGGCCAGATCGCGCCCCACACACCAAACGTACTGCGCGCCAGGATCGGAAACGAGACATGGTAGACCGCACCGATTCGAGCCGTCATAACTACCAAAAACGCCACGCAAAAGTAACCTACGATGATGGCGGCCCAAGCCTGCGACCAAGTGAGACCCGCAGATACGGCGGTTGAAGCAATCATAAACGTGTTGAGATTGAGACCATCAGAGATCCAGAAGGCGGTGAAATCGATCCAGCCCCAAGTACGGCGCTCAGGCGGAACGGGGAGCAAATCGGCGTTGCGAAGCAGGGCATTGCCACGCGATTCGCCAGGTCGACGCTCAGAGCCCTTGATGGTGGCCGCGTTGATGGCGCGCTTGAGCAACGTCATTGTGTAGTAGTAGGAGCGCGGGCGAGGAGATGGTTTCGCAAGGAGGAGGAAGATGGACTTTTCTTTACTGTTTTTTTTTTTTTTTTTGAAGGATTGAGAGCTGGCAAGAGGAGGGTGAGTGAGATGCGGAAGAGATGGACTGGGATAACATGTGATACGAGGTCTATGTTATATGTTGATCTGTGGAATGTCAAGATGTGTCGCATGAGCGAGTTAGCTAGCATGCAGCTACAGTATCTGTATCGAGAGTCTCTACCGTGGATAGCGCCAGCCAACCCAAAAGTCAAGATAAGCTTGCAGGCGAGGCGGAAGCAACGCGTGGCAAACACGCATGGCTGGCTGCCGTTACGGAACAAATGCACGAGACCTCGGCAGCCAGAAGCGGCAACTCGAGCGAGCATTTGCGACTCATGATTTGTTGAACGCATCCAAAGGCGGGGAGAAGGGTGCAAGGCAGACGCCGCCAAGACTCACAGACGCTTGATTGCGGTGGATTGACAGAGAGTCGTGAGTTTGCTGTTTGCTTATCTCTGGCGGGTTGTAAGTTTGCTGCTCATGATTGGCCTAGCCTTGGAAACTTGACCGTGCATACAGTACTGTATTTGACAGGCGTGAGTTGCCAACAAAATTCAACGTTACAGTAACTTACTGTATGTACAGTGTGAGTACAGTAGATTCACGATTTACAGTACCATTCTTTCCCGCGTTCCTCCACGCTCTCTGTGTATACGGTACAATCGTGAATACAATTCACGATTCACGTCTCGGCGATTGGTGATTGTCATCTGTCAAAAATCTGACCGACGCGCAGAGACGGCCGAGTTTGCGAACCTAATCGGCCTGCTCACCATGAGCAGCTGACTAGTTGAATCGTGAGTCCTCCGTCGTCATCCGTTCCATACATCTTGAACGCGTGTCACATATGCGGCACTTCTGTGCATCAAAGCACAGTACAAACACTCTTCACTGTATCGCGTCCTCATCACAAGATGCAAGTACAGCGCAAACACGAAAGCACTGTGCACGTTGCCACACTGAAATACCCTCTCGCGCATGAGCTCACGTTGGCTTCGATCCATGTTGAGCCTGGCCGCAGGTTTGCCTCGCTAAGAGCGGCGCCCTAGCATCGGTTCATCGCAACCGTGTTCTCCCCACCCTCCCCCGCAATCAGCGAGCTCTCCTCTCGTATCGATCGTGCCTGTGTGCGGCAAATGTCGGCTCGCGAATCGCTTCTCAGTGAGCTGCGTGCTCTGCTCGCGGTCAAACAAGATAGCAAACTCGGCCGCTGCCTCCCCCACCGCTGCTCAATCTTTTTATCGCTTGATGCGTATCTCGAAATTCGGATAATCGCTCATCTCGCTTCCCCACCCTTTCACACGCTATCGCCCCGTTCCCTCGTCACTGCTTGGCACCGACCTATCATCTAGCAATCTTGATCGGGATCGCACATGGCATTGAGCAAGCAGGGTCCATGAGTACAAGAGTGTTCCAAAGCCAAAAATTTCGAGATAAAGCTTTTACGCGTCCTGGCGCGTTGCTATCTCGCGCACTATCTCTCCCATATCGGTGCCTAAGACGGTGCCCACCTCGATAAGACTCTGGCTCTGCTGTTCGGTGTAGAGAGCAAAGTAGTCCAAGATGGTTCCGCCCACCGCGGCTTGTAGCGTAGCTCTCGCCTCCCAAGCTTCCATCTGCAATCGCGGGTCCAGAGGTAGCGACGCGGTGGCTTGGGGAAGATTGCTTTGAAAGATACCCGCTGCCGAAGCGGGCAAAAAGTCCTCGTACGTGATAGGCTCTGCATGCAATGCTCCACTCTTGACCATATCGGCTAGCAAGTCACAAGAAGCAGAGGCTTGACTTTGGCGCTCCCACATGTTCTTGGCCAGCTGACCGTCGTTGATGCTGAACGTAAAGTAGCCCAACCCTTGTCGCAGCAGTTCATCTTTGCTATCCGGAAACCCATCCTGGAAGACGTGTTGCATAATCTGAACGCATTCCTCCTTTTCCATCTTTGCTCCACTCTTCTGCTCCACCTCTCTCTTCCTGCACGCCACTTGTTGCATCAGCGCATCGTACAGCTGAGCGCCTTTGCGCGTGAGAGCTTGACCTCTCGCCTCGATCTCTCCGAACCTCGCCTTGTGCCTGCCTTCCACCGTGCCCGTGTTGCCACCTAGAAACTCGACGCTTTCCGAGAGTGCGTGGAAACTTGTCTGCCTCAAGTACACCTCGTTCTCCCTCCTAGGTGGACCCTCGATGACGTCCTTGGCATCAATGCCACGAGCGAGCATGGTGCGCTGCACCTGGTCAATGTCCAGCGTTCGTGGCGTCAAGTGGTTGATGTGAGGACCGCGGAAGCTGACTATGTCGGCAACAAGCGCGTGCGTTTCAGCCAGCAAGTTGTACTGCTCCAGTGACACGGGCGTGTCCTTGTGCCACGCGAAAATATCCACCACGCGCTCGACAAACTCCAACGCTTCGTCGCGCGTCAGACCACTGACCTTGCTGTCGTCTTGATAATCCTTGCACGTCTGCAGATCCATTTCGGCTTTGACGAGCAACTCGATGCATCGTTCTGAAACAATTTGCCTGTTTTCCAGTAGCTGCTTGGCCAACATTCTCGTCTCGTCATCCGCAATGCAGTCCAGTCGAAGCAGACTGCAGAAGATCCGGAAGGGGTTCTTGACCAGGTTCTCTCTTCCCACCGGTCGAAATGCGGTTGCATGGATGGGTAGTTTGGCATCGCGCATTAGGTCGTAGTAGCCCACGGGATGCATTCCAAATACTTTGAAGATCCTTGCTAGCAGCGAAAGCTCTTGGGCGGTGCCGACGCGGATCGCGCCGTGACGCTCGACGTACAGCCTCGAGATTTCGTCGTCGCTGATCGTGTTCGCGGCGGCGCGAATCACGTCCGAGTTGACGCTCGAGATGATCGAGACGAGTTCGCCGTAGAGCGGTACTTCACAGCGGTACATGGACGACATGCATGACGCGAGCAGCGCACGCATCTGACTGCTCGTCAACGCTTTGCTCGAGATCGACGACGTGGACGACGACACTTCGCTCTCGTCCGTGCTGCTGAGCGCCGGCAACGTCTGCGATTGCGATTCCTCAAAGCTCGCTGTCAGGTCCAACGTCGTCGTCAACTTTTCCGACATCACCGACCTTGTTGCGCGTATCACGTTCGCTTGTACGCCCATCTTGTTCGTCTTCCTACTCGATTTCTTTTCCACCGCTGTATCACTATACGCTCGACGTGGTACACCGTCCAACGACGCAATCGTACGCAGGTACAGTTGTGCAACAGCCGGATGCACGTCGCAACGATCAGTTGTCTGACTTCCACGACGATCCCGTCGCTGCTTACAGTTCGCTGTCTCGGCGTAATCCGTGGCGGTACTTTGCAAAGAGACGAATGTATACCTTGCACGTGTGTCGGTAGTGTACATAACAGGCAAGTCGAGAACCAAGTGCGATTCAGACGTTCATCTGCGTCCTGTTGGCATGCGTGGACGTGTTTGTAAAAGCGCAAGGAGGATGTGGAAAGACCCAGTCTCCAATGAGCGGTGGAGCGCGATTGATATATGCGCCTGCGCACGACCTCGGCTATCATATCAACACAACGCAGCGAGGAAAGGCAACAGACAACAGACAACAGACAACAGACAACAGACAACAGACAGCAGCGGCAACTTGCTCGGCATACCACATACACACAGCATCCGTTTGCATTCGGTCTACGAAATGAAAGCGCAACAGCGATCATGACTGAGCTTCGCGCTTATCAGTCTACACTCGTCACTATTTCGTGTTTGCGCAGAGCAAGTCAAGACACAGACGCCGCGCCGTAGCTGGCGTGGCTGCCGTAGAGATAAAGTCGCACATCGCAACCCACTGCGCTGTTTGACAAGCCGATCCTGCACTATGCTTTTTTAGCACTTGTCTCTTGCTCTTTGCTCTTTGCTCTTTGTTCGCTTTTCCGCTTTTCCGCTGTTCGCTCCATCCCTTTGGTACGTGCGTGCACTGCGCGTTGTCATGTATGCTTAGTATGCTTAGTCATGTGAGAGTCGGTTACACACCTCACAGGTGCAACCGCTGATTTGGCGGCAGCTGGAACCAGACACGGCGAAATGCCGAGAAAACGGGGCGCAGCTCGGCAAATCGCCGACCTACAGAAGGCGCCACGCCAGTTGGCGGCAATTCTCCGCTCGAAATGTGCCACAATCGGCACGCTCATTCCACGGCTCTCGCTCGTTGTAAGCGCCAAAGTGTGGGTCTGCTGATCGCGGCTAAACAGTTCGACGTGGCGATGAGGATGCGTGTCAAGTGGATATCAGACCGGAAGAGGATACGCAGTGTCGAGCCATCACCGTCAAACGCGACATGCCCACCGCCTACAGCGCACGGCGCGCTGTGTGCAACAAGTGTAATGTGGTAGCTCTCATATTCTGCACAATTGCTTTCCTTGACCAGTCAATGTGGTCCTGGACACGGTGTATGGCACCGCATGCAAATTGGTGATACGCTCAACTGTCTTGCGCCGCTGCTGACCAGGATGAGGCAGAAGGGACCATTTCTTGCGATCTCACGATATAAAACGATGGTCAACTGAGCTCGCAGCTGCTTCTCTTCCCCCAAAATTCATTGTCCTGCTCGATCCTACTCTCCCTCTACGCTCAGCTGGCGACATTGACACTTATTTTCACAAGCACTGCTATCATCTGCTGCAAGCCGTTCTCGTTCAACATGCCTGAACCCGTCTGCACGCCTGCGGCACACGCTGCTACCACTCGCACAGCCAAGAGCGTCTCGGAGCCTACCACGGTGGCGTCGGTGTTTGCCTCGCTCGGACTGCCCGCACCGGGCTCCAAGATTCCAGGCGTCTTTGATGGATGCAGCTGGCAACACGGTGCTTGCGCCTCATCCGCGTTGACGTCGGTGAACCCTGCTACGGGCGAGACACTTGGCACGGTTAGCTGTGCGACTGCGGCGCAAGTGAGCTCGGTGATCGCTGCGGCGCAAGCTGCGCAGCGCATGTTTGCTACTGTGCCGGCAGCAACGCGTGGTGGAGTAATGAAGGACATCTGTGCGGCGTACATGGAGCACAAGCACGCATTGGGCGCGCTCATCTCTTATGAGATGGGTAAAGTGCTCTCGGAGGGCAGAGGCGAGGTTCAGGAAGTGATTGATGTAGCCGATATGGCGGTAGGACTTTCGCGAAGCATCGCAGGCTCGGTTCTGCCCTCGGAACGACCGGGACATGTGATCTACGAGATTGCGAATCCGCTCGGACTGGTCGGCGTGATCACGGCATTCAACTTTCCGGTTGCGGTGCACGGCTGGAACTTCTGCCTTTCGTTTATCTGCGGTAATGCGACCATCTGGAAACCATCGCCAACCACACCACTCACGGCGATCGCAACGACGAAACTGTTGATCAAGGTGCTGGAAAAGCACCAGCTTCCAACCGCGCTGGCTGCACTGGTTTGCGGAGACGTCGAGACCGGCCAGACACTGACGCGTGACGCCCGGATTCAGCTCACCTCGTTTACAGGATCTGAACACATTGGCAAGCTCGTGGCACAGGACGTGGCGGGACGTCTCGGCAAGATCCTGTTGGAATTGGGCGGCAACAATGCGGCGATCGTCTTGGACGATGCGGATCTCGACCTGGCAGTTCCCGCGGTGGCTTTTGCTGCGGTAGGAACCGCGGGTCAGAGATGCACTACAACACGACGCTTGCTCTTGCAGCGACGAGTCGCGCAGACGTTTTTGGATCGATTGGTCAAGTTTTACGCTTCGTTGCAAGAAAAACATTTGATCGGAGATCCGACCGATCCCAACATTCTGTGTGGGCCATTGCATTCCAGGGGTGCCGTGGAAAAGTACTGGAAGACGCTCGACACGATCCGTTCGACTGGAGGCAAGATCCTGTTTGGTCCCGAATCTAGCTCGAATCCTGGTCTGGACAAACACCTGGTCCAGGGCAAGGGAAACTATGTTCTGCCGGCGATTGCCATGCCCGCTTCGTGCACCGACCAGGTGTTTCAGGAAGAAGTGTTTGCTCCGATCCTCAACGTAGCTCTGTTTGACACGCTCGACGAGGCAATCGCACTCAACAACGGCGTTCGTCAAGGTCTCTCGAGCAGCCTGTTTACCACGAAACTCACCAACATTGGCGACTGGCAGGGCGCGCTCGGCAGCGATTGCGGCATTGTCAATGTCAACGTCAGCACAAGTGGCGCAGAGGTCGGCGCCGCTTTTGGAGGCAACAAGGCAACAGGTTGGGGCAGAGAGTGCGGCGGCGATGCGTGGAAACAGTACTGCAGGTGGGCCACCAGCACCGTCAACTACAGTAGCAAAGTCGCCCTTGCGCAGGGTGTCGTGTTTGACGCTTGATCATGCTGTTGAGCAGTACAACAAGAAGCGCAAAGAAATCGAATTCCAAGTCGGCGACTTGGTCTATGTGAATCGCAAGAACGGGAAGACGCGCCGTCCGAGTCCGAAGCTTGATACTCGTTTCGCGGGTCCCTTGCTGCGGATCGAGCGCATCGGTAGTCGAGCCTACCGCCTCCGCTTGCCAGCGGAACTTTGGGTGAATGATGTTTTCCATGTCTCGCTGCTCGAGCGCACCAAATCGAGCTTGACACGGATCGAACGGTATGTTTCTCTAGCCCACGCTCCCTCGGAATCCGACACAGGACGGTCATCTGGTTACTTTTCCACTCTCATATCAACCTCTCTTGGTACTTTTCACCTGCTGCATCCCCAACCGGCGCCTTAAGTCCACACTTAAGCCGGAAGCCAACTCTCTTGTTTATACTGGCGGCCATACTTATGGCTCTGTAGAATAGCATTCGCGAAATGCACCCACTGATCCCGCACGTAGGACAACCAAAGCCCTAGTCGTCACATTTTACGTCGCCCAAAAATGGGACTCCCACTCATACCGTAATGGGTCTGGTTGTGCCCCAATGGTAACGGTCAGGTGCGGCATAATACTCTTTGAGTGTAAGGTAGTCCCCCCGTACAGGCGTTTCTGAGATCCTCCATTTCCTGTAGCAATCACGAATGTGTAGTACAGTTCCCTATGTAGTTCGGGAGCCCGCGGTCCGTGCAATAGTCTTCGACACGCGCTCTGAAGCACTGCCCGCACCCCACCGACAGACGTCAGCCGTGTCCTAACAGAACTCGTCAGAGCATGTCAGCCTCTTATCCAGTTTTAGTGACTTGCTAGGCTCCTTCAAACTGGAGGCAGGGTTCCCGAAATCTGCGTGCCGAGCCGGGTCTTGTTGGGGGACTGGGACGATCTCTTGTCCGAAGTATCGGTTGATGTGCTTCGCAAAAAAGATCCGTGAGTGCTCTGGTTTGAAGGTATACGCGATGACTTGTTTGCTCGGGTTATACCAGTAAGCGGTGTGGTCGCTCTCGTTGATCTGCAATCGCCATTGGGGCTTGGCCTCTAGGTTTAGCAAATCTTGGACCTTGTCTTGAGTTTTAGGGTCTCTAATATCACCGTCAACCCTATACCATTGTGTATCGTAGAGATGGACATGAAGCGTACCATCATCTCCGATATGGATCCTTTCAGGAGAATTGGCGATCGTAGCATAGCCGACTTGGGCAACCTCATTGGACGACCTACTGTGAACAGCCGGGCCGCGTACCATAGCTGACCAGCTAACTGCTAACAGTGCTACGCAAGCCATGAACTTGCGCATACCATCCTATATGATATCTAGTGATGGTTGAGGGTCCGTCTGCAGTGTAGGTGCTCCAGTGCCGGTGTAGGTTCTGGATCTTGATCGCGCTGATCCACAGGCCTAAGGGCACGAACGTGTATGGCAGCAATGCATTGGATTGCTGCACTGGTCGAACAAACGTAACGTAACTAGTTTCGCGATGGCGAGTAAACAGTAAGATAGAAGAGTAATAGAATGATAGAAGAGTAATAGAATGATAGAAGAGTAATAGAATGGATGAGGTCCAGCTCATCCATGGTAAGTGCGAAAGGCACTAGTGGATGGCGTGCCCCTACCACGCTAGCTTAGTGGATGAAAGCCGATCCATCCACAATAGTCATTTTCCGGCCCGTGGACAATCCAGTTATTCTCGGCCGACTCGTATCATGTTGCGGCGCCTGTAACAACAGTCGTGAGTCTAGATGCGATCCGCAATCGTAAATGATTTTTCACAGAAACCACCAAGCCTCAAGTGAATATGTGCATGGGCGAGCGCACTAGCGCACTGAATTTCAAAGTGCTTCTCCGTCTACATCTTCCTCGCCATCCATGACGGTCGACGACATACACTCGGCCGCAGCATGCGATGCGTTCGAGTTGAGCGCTTCACCATCCACATGTTCCTGTTGTATCTTGTCCTCTGGCACCTTTGCTGCACCGACCACTGGAGGGCGATGAAAAACGCTCCTCAACCTCGCCAACACATGCGGACTCAAAACAATCCATCCGTCCCAGATATCGAGCAATGCGACCACTTTGGCCTTGAACTCTTCCCTCCTCATGCGACCCTCGAAACACGTTGCGACTTGTCCCAGATGAGCAAACACGAGCGGTAGTTGAGATTCCAAAGCGGCTCTGTAGCGCCAAGCGTTGGAGATGGGCGAACCGGCGTTGTGAAGGATATCACTGATTGCGTAGAGTCGCGCTAGTTTGCGCGGGATCGGTGTACGAGCTTGTAGGAGCGAGCTGATGAGGATCGAGACGATCGAGGTGTAGCTGGTAGCGTGGTCAAGCGCAAACGCTGTGATTCGCGCTATACGTTCTCGACGCAATGTGAGACTGCGCAGCATCGAGTGGAAACGACGCTGAGCAAGCGGCGCCAGTGGCACACCCAAGGTGGTGGACCTGGCAGAAGCACATCGTCGCGTCTCGGATTCCTCACCTGAATCGGTCGAGTAGAGTTCATCACTCCCTTGGTCGCCAAATGGCTCCTCGCGTGCAGGGACCACATAGTGCGCGTCCAAGCAAATGCGAAAGTAGTGATGCAGCACCGAATCCGGTTCGAACAAAAACGCAAATTGCGCATTCTCGGCTTCGCGCTCTCGCAAGATATGTTCGAAATGCGCACCGTTGCTTCGAATCCTGGATGCTACGGTTTCGATCAACTGCCGCTGCATCTCCGGGTACTGGTTGTGCACTTGATCTCGAATCTTTTGCCTCTGGTCTTCGGTGCTTGCACCGGCTGTTCGATGACGAATGATGAGGTGTGGAATAGCACTGTTCGTACGCGACGAGTTGGCACCTGATCTGTGATCCTCGGTCTGCCTGTCGGCCCTGTGCTCGCTGAACATGGGATACATAGCCCGATTCGGCAATGGCATCGCCTTGCCCCAACTCAACTTGATCCTAACTCCACCCCACATAGCCCCATCTGCCTGCTTGAAAGCGTACTCGGCCTCACCCCTCTTCATGAACGCTACAAAGCCGGTCAAGCCAGCCAGCCTTTCCCTCTGCTCGCCTCTCGGCCACATGATCTTGACCGTCGCAACATCTCCCCACGCAGCAAAGAACTCGCCCATACTGCGTTCGTCGACGTTGGGCGGTAGCGAGAGGATGCAGATGTTAGTGGAGAGCGGGTCCGAGGTGAGTTGTCGCGATCCGGGTTTGGAAAGCGTCTCATGCGCAAGCAATGTCGAGATGGAGACGTTGGTGGACGAGGCGAGGTCTGACAGTCGAGATTCTCGTTCGGCCTGTTCAGTTTGGAGTTGCGTGAGAAAGGTCGACATGGCTTGGTGACGTTTACGTTGCGGGGGCTCTTTGTGCGCATGCGCAGTGGTGTTGGTGCCGACTTTGTCATCGCTTGAATCGTCGCTAAAGGCAGTACTCACTCGTTTTAGCGGTACGGTTGGTCTTGATTCTGTTTGCCGTGTTTCTTGCTCTGGAACCGTGATCGGCTTAGATTGGGCCGAGTCCGTTCTTGACCCGACATAAGCCTTACCTCCAGCAGCCACAAATCCCATTGATTTCTTCCGACCAACGTTTTGCGCCGCCGAGCTACCATCTATCTCTTCTGCATCCCGCTCATCATCTGCGCGCATGGCAGCAACAAAGTCATTGTACGCTTTAGCAGCATCCTCTTGTGCCTGTTTCTTCTTCCTCTGCTCTGCCTCCCTTTCCTTGTGTGCGCGCGATTTGAGTTTACCTGCGCCATGCTGGAACTTTTCCCTTTTCAGGTGTTCTACCAGCTCGAGCTCATGGTTGGATTTGGACGTGTCCTGTTCCTTTTGGGCGCGGATGTAGGCGAGGACGTCTGCGTCTGGTTGAGGCGAAGCTGATCGGCTACGAGGACGAATTGGCGGACGACAAGCTGGCTCGTATCGAGTGCGCGATGAACGTAACGTGGTATCGCGGTCGTAATACAGGCCGGCCTCATGCGTCTGGCGTGTGCTGCTTGAGCTGTGAAATGCTCGTTCTGAAGGTATGTGGCGCGAACGGTTGCTCGGACCTGCTTGTTCGGAGTAGTCGAGGTCGCCGTCGTCGTTGGCGCCCAGATCGATCCGAGAAAGACGCGATGGTCGACTCGCATAGCTGCCGCTACTACTGCTGCTGTTGCTGTTGCTACCGTACGCCATTGTCGTTGAAATCAAAAGTACATGACTGCGGCTGTGTAGTTAGAGACGATGGAGGTGAGGCGAAGAGAGGAAGCATGGGACACAGAGCTGTCCAACATGGCCCTGTGCCTGCTATGTCCACGCTCGATTTCGGCTTTGGTTGGACCCTGGATGTCGAATTTTCCGGCCGAATCAAAGCGAAATTTCGTCGAGTTTGTCTCTGTTTCGCAGTGTACTCACGACTCTCGCGGCAAAAGAAAAAAAAAATCAAAAAAGCAGAGAGTACAAAAGCATGAGGATTGGGTCGCAACATGTTTCTTCTCTTCCTTAACGCTAAGTCGTGCCCCTTTAGGAGGGGGTACGCACCCCGTCTACTATAAAAGCACCTCTTCGCACTGGTAATCCCTTTTGTCAACTCGACAAGGGGACCGCCGAGGACCTTACGAGGCCGTAATGCTGGACGGAGATCTACACCACCATTCCAAAGGGTCAAGTGGTCTTTTTCTCTTATGCTTTTCGTTGTTGTTCGCAAAATTCTCTGGTTCTCGTTGGACGCAAGTCGAGCTTGTAGGACCTTGTTTTTCGCGGACGACAACGAAACGGTAGAAATGGCCACTTGGCTTGGTGCGACGATGGGAATGGGTGCGGCGTAGGTAGAGGTACGCCCTTCGTGGCGATCCAATGACCTAGGTCGCAAGTTCTCGTTGTACATTCCTCCCTCTTCTTGCTCTTTCATCTTGCTTGGCTTGGTTTGGCTCGATCCCTTGACCCGTTTGTCGTACAGCACACCTCTCGTTGTATAGTGTATAGAATCTTTTCGTTGAGCAATCAAGTCGTATCTTGTTCTGAACTGGGGCCATCCATGCTCGTCATCGTGTCCGTGTCCGTGAGTCACGAGTAGCGGCTTGCTTTGTTTGTGAGCTGTTGCGTGGGACTCTAACATTATGACAGAACACCAGAAGGCAGCGCACAGGCACGACGACGCGACAAGCGCAGCTGAACCGTCGCGCCCGGAATTCGTGATTGTGAATGACGCCAAAACTCGAAACTGAGCGTTTTCTCGTCAGTCGATTGCACCTCTGATTGACATGGATCGTTGTTGCTGCGTCGAACCACTCTTGACTGTACGTCGAAGTTTCGCATTGCTGGTTGCGCATCGTCGAGTACGTGATGCGACTGGTCGCGCCAATCAGGAGTGGTGCGACATGAGCTCAGCATCGCAGCTGGTCGAGTGTCCGAGCTGCGAGCTGCGTCTGCCTCTCTCGCAGCTCAATCCACATCTTGATCGATGTCTGTCCGGTGAAAGCGCCACAACTCGCAGTGACCACCAGCAGATAAAAACGGACCAGTGGAGCGGCTTCTTCTCAAGCGCCTCTTCATCCACCACTTGTCCTCGAGGCTCGAAAAGGCCAAGTCAAGCCAACACGCAGGCGCCTCTGTCGATAAACGGGACATGGTCTAGAAGCGAAGGCGCTAGCAAGCGTCACCGACACGAATCCATCGCAGAAAGTAACACCAACACCAACACCAACGGTAAGAGCCTCCATTATGGTTCGATGGTAGATGGGCGCGAGCAAGCGCATCAGCCTCAGCCTGTTGCGTCTACGTCACGCAGCCGAATCGATGCAGTGAAACCGTTTGCTGAGAGGATGCGTCCGCAAACGCTCGACGAGTATGTCGGCCAGAGCGATGTGGTCAATGGTCCGCTCAAGATGCTGCTGCGCCAAGGCAAGATCCCTTCGATGATCCTTTGGGGTCCACCAGGCACAGGCAAGACTACGTTGGCGCGTCTGCTAGCCAAATCTGCCTCGTCAACCGACTCGACGTGTCGGCAAGGGCCGCCACCGCACCGATTCGTCGAAATCTCAGCGACCAACTCGGGGGCTAACGATGTAAAAAAGATTCTGGATGAAGCGCTCCATCGACTCGAACTTACTGCACAGAGGACGCTGCTGTTCATCGACGAGATTCAGCGCTTCAATCGAGCTCAGCAAGACGTCTTGTTACCTGCTGTGGAGAAAGGGCAGATTGTGCTTGTCGCTGCAACCACCGAGAACCCGTCGTTCCGATTGCAGAGCGCGCTGATTTCGAGGATGCGCGTGTTTGTGCTGACAAAACTCAGCGTCGACGAGTGCTGCCAGGTGCTTCGCAATGCTCTGGCCAGTGTAAAGCGCGAATCGGACCAAGCTGATCAGCACGCGGAATGCGTTGCAGCAGCGTATATTGATGAACATCTTATCCGCTGGATTGCCAACATGGCCGATGGTGATGCACGCACAGCTTTGGGAGCGCTCGAACTGGCGCTCTCGACTACTGATGCAAGCGTGTGCTCGGCAGAGAACGTGTCTCGGCTCAAAACTGCACTGAAACGCACCGCGCTGCAGTACGATCGCACCGGCGATATGCATTACGACACGATCAGTGCGCTGCACAAATCGATCCGTGGCTCCGACGCGGACGCGGCGCTCTACTGGCTCGCACGCATGGTGTGCTCTGGTGACGACGCGCTGTTTATCGCGCGACGACTGATCGTAGCCGCTTCTGAGGACATCGATACGCTCGCAGCACTACAGATGGCGACGGCGACATACCAAGCGTGTCAAGTGGTGGGCCTGCCTGAATGTGGTAATAATTTGGCACAATGTGTCGTGTTTCTGGCCGAGTCACCCAAGAGCACGAGAAGCTATCGAGCATGGAACAAGGCAAAAGCGTTGGTGGAGGGTGGATACAACCATCCTGTTCCACTGCACATTCGAAACGCTCCGACCAAGTTGATGAACGAGATAGGGTACGGAAAGGAGTACAGGTACGAACCGAGGTTTGCACATCCGGTGTATCAGGAGTTTTTCCCGCCTCAGTTGAAAGGCACGCGGCTGCTCTCGCCAACGCCTGCGGAAGCACCCGCTCGAACAGAAGCAGACCATCAACATGGCCGCACAGACAAACCAGCCCAAACGGAAACCGAAGCGGAAGCGGAAGCGGAACAAGTGCCAGCGCAAGCGCAGATGCGTGTGTCGGATCGAAACGACTATCACCACACGAGTATGCAGCGTGCCATGGCGAGCAGAGCGGGTATAGGACCGGGTTCGTGCCAGCGCATCTTTGATCTGGGTGCAAGGTCGGTAGATCTGGATCTGCTCGACGAGTGGCAACGCGAGCGCAACGGCGGCAAAGAATGGAGCGGAAGGCAAAACATGCTCGAGCTGCTACAGAGGCTCGGCCAGATGCAGTCCGAGCAACCAGGGCATACAGCGTAGTGTTGACAGTTGGTTTCACCTGGGTGTATCTACAATCGTGGTCAATGAACAGGGTGGTAAATGTATCCTCGAGGAGAGCAAAGCCAGAGCAAAGCCAGAGCAAAGCGTGGGCTGTGCATTGGGTGCGTCTCTGAGCAGGAGCACAGCAAGCGAAAGGGCAATGCGCGTCTATTTGCGTCCGTAGACAGTCTTGCGTCCGAGATCAAAGGGAACGTACTTGTGACGGATCATGTGTCTGTGTTGTGCACGCAAAGCGAGGTAAAGAGAGGTGATGAGTGTAAGGGTGTCAGCGTTTGCAAGTGAATTGAATTTTGGTTTTGGTGGTGGCGATGCGGTTAGGAAGGAATGGGAGGCTACGTACTTGATCTGTCTGCGCATGGTGATGGTGAACAAGATGCAGAAGTACATCAAGAGGATGGGCCAGAAGACGGGGATGTCGAAGGCGCTGCTGGTTGTGCAGAACAGGGAAATCAGGATGGCTTGAGTGGCGGACAACCAGAACTTGAACTCGGGCAGACGACGGATGAAAGGACGGAACTCGTCGTCGCCGGATTGAGCGTTGAGCGAGCTTCCAAAGACGCCGCTCATGAGGCCTCCTGCGGCTGGTGCGGCTGTATTGGTATTCGGTCTAGATGCCGAAGTGGGCAGGCCCGGCTCGCCCTCCTCGACATCTTGTTCGGCCAGATCGGCTTCGTAGCTAGGATCGAACTTGGGTGTCAAGAAGGCGAGGAAGAGGTTGAGCAGGTAGATGAAGAGCGCATAGCAGACAATGTACCATCCTTGCGACAGGACGATGCGAAGCATAAAGATGAACAGCAGCGCGGCAGAGGCTCCCCATCGATGCAATGGGTACGGGGTGGTGCTATCAAGCAAAGACTGGTATCGTTGTTGGAGCCGGTTGGTGTGTGCGAGGAACTGCTCGATCTGTGGTGGCGCTGAGCTTCCGAGCGCATCATCTGGATTGTCGGCTCGCATCATACTTGCACAAATGCGAATGTGCGAATGTGCGAATGTGCGAATGTGCGAATGTAGCAAGATCAAAGGGATCGCAACCTGAATGACAATGTGGCAAGAATGGAAGAGAGGAGAGCAAACCAACTCACGACTCGAACACGAAATCCAACTTGTTCCCGAATGCCGAGTCGAGACGAGTTGAATTCAACAGCACAGCGAGCAGAGCAGAACAGAGCAGAAACCAGAAAACAGAACGCAGAAAGCTGAACAGAAAGCAGGCACGAGACACCCTCACAACTCGTGACTGAGAAACCAACAGCCACGCAAACATGAAACAGCCACGAGCACCACACAGCCATGCGTGATGTGAGTAGTCAACGTTTTCTTCCATACGCGCCAGACAGTCACCACTCACCACTCACCACTCACTCACCACTCGTGACTGACAACTGACACGAACCACGAATCACGAATCACGAATCACGAATCACGAATCACGAATCACGAATCACATATCACAAATCTTAGGCACACAGCCTTTGTGCTTTTCTTGCGGTGCTTTGCACGTTGCAACTTTGCAGGCCATACACGATAACGTCAACTCAGATACACACTCAGCTCTGCTTTCTTTGCTTCCCGTGTCGACGCGTCAGCTCGGCGCGGTCTTTCTTCTACGTGTAAAATTTGGAATCGTGAATCGTGGATCGTGAATCGCTCTGAACCACGAATCTCGAGTCGGCCGTGACAAGTCCCCAGTCGTGAGTCGTGAGTTAGAGATTGTTACATCCCTGCACCTAACACTACAAAGCTACGTTGTGAGTCGTGAGTGCGTGTCTGATAGCGTCGGCATTCAACCTCCGAAACCGTGAACCACGCTCCACGCCGAGTTGACTCAAGTCACGACTCACTTAGGGTTAGGACTGCGACTGTGACAATCACGAATGCACGATACGTGAGTAAAGAGCGTCCGGAGAAAGAAAAGCCAAAGTCAGAGTTGACTCGCGCGTGATTTTCCAGATTTCGTGCCGTGATTCACGATTTGTTAACCAATTATGCGTCATACAGCATAACCACTCAGCAAAAATACTCACGACTGTAAACGTTACTCGTATCGTACTCACGACTCACCCATGCGCGATGTCAGCATCCGTGATCTCTCACATCGGTGCTTGCCACAAAATCGTGTTCGTGATTCACAAATACACAAAAGCGTTAAAGTGATTCGGGGACTGTCCGATCAACACAACACATTTACTAGTCACGAGTATTCGGCGCTTGGGCCGAAAGTAGAAGCGTCGTGAGTGTGAGTGTGTGTTGGTACAGTTGGTGATTGTGAAGGGCGCATCTATTCGTGATTCTCATCCAAACTCCTTTCCAAATTGGTCAAAGTAATTATAATATACGTCTTCTGGTCAATTCAAGCGTTATCACCACCTCGTACCTCGCAGCCTTGTTCTTGCTCTTATATAGCTTGGCTTGGGCGTCGTCCGCTTCTGTCACACTTCCTCCCTGCTACCACCCCCTTCCTGTCCCTCTTGTCGGTGTCTCACTGGCAACTCAGCCACAACGGCCGTGGCCGCGCAGCAACAGATCGAGTACAACCCTCGTCAACATGGTCGTCGCACGTGCTCTGTCCACGCTCCCCCCTCGAGCTCGAGTGCGAGTCAGCAATAGCAGTGTGCGCTCCTTTGCTTCGTCCGCCGCTACACGGAGCAACCCCACCCCACTCAACCAAGCTGCTCAGACTGCTCAGGCTGCTCAGGCTGCTCAGGCTGCACTTCCCAAAAAGGCTGGCTTGCTCCGCAAGACACTCCGATTTACAGGCTATACCATCGGCTCCATCGTCTTTGGCATCACCGCCACTACCGTCATCATCCTCGCTCACGATGCGCTAACCTACCGCGAAGCGCACGCCGACAAGGTTCCCCTTCATCCGCTCGCACTCTCTCCTGAGCGCGGTGGTCCCAAGAACCTGCCCATCCTCTCCTCCTATGCCGAAGACGAACAGGACGAGATCAGCAAGAAGCTCGCCAACAAGGAGAGACTCGTCATCGTCGGAGGCGGTTGGGCCGCCGTGGGCTTGCTCAAGTCGCTCGATCCTGAAAAGTACAATGTGACACTCATCTCGCCCAACAACTACTATCTCTTTAACCCGCTCCTTCCCTCGGCTGCCGTCGGCACCGTCGAGCCCAGATCGCTCATCGAACCCATCCGCAAGCTGCTCGCACGCGTACATGGACACTACATCCAAGGCTTTGCCACCGATGTAGTCATGGGCGAGGACAAACCCGTCTACCACGGCGGCGCCCAACGTCTGCTCGAAGTCAACGTCATCAGCGGTGACGACTGGGACGGCGAAGCTCTCTGCGCTGGTGGTTTTACCAACAACGAGCGCAAGGAGACCAAAGGCAAGAGCATCTACGTACCCTACGATCGTCTCATTATCGCCGTCGGCAGCGTCACCGCTAATCACGGCGTTCCCGGTCTGGAGAACTGCTTCCACCTGAAAACCATCGGCGACGCACGCAAGATCCGTTCGCACATCCTTGACAACCTTGAAGTCGCCTCTCTCCCCACCACCACCGAAGAGGAACGCAAGCGTCTACTCAGCTTTGTCGTCTGCGGTGGTGGTCCCACCGGTGTCGAGACCGCCGCCGAGATCTCGGACATGATCAACGAAGACGTCTTTGACTACTTTCCCAAAGTGCTCCGTGCTCAAGCACAGGTGCATCTCATCCAGTCCAGAGAACACATTCTCAACACCTACTCGGAAAAAATCTCCGAGTATGCCGAGGCCAAATTCGCTCGCGATGCCGTCGACGTCATCGTTAACGCTCGTGTCAAACGCGTCGAACCTGACCGCGTGCTATACACCGTCAAAGACCCCAAGACGGCCAAAGTGCAAGAGCTTTCGGTACCTTCCGGTTTCACCCTATGGTCGACAGGCATCGCGATGAGCCCCTTCACCAAGCGCGTCACCGAGATCCTCCCCAACCAATCGCATCTCAAGGCGCTCCAGATCGATTCGCACCTTCGCGTCAAGGGCGCCCCCCTAGGCAGCATGTACGCACTCGGCGACGCCTCCACCATCGACACGCGACTGATCGACCAACTCTACGACTTTGTCGATCGATACGACAAGGACAAGGACGGCAAACTTAGCTACTCCGAGTTTGAAACTTTTGCGCAAGCCATCCGTCGCAAATTCCCGATCGCCTCGAAACACTTTATCAAGCTGCGCGAGGTGTTTGACCAGTACGACGTCGATCAGGATGGACAGCTCAACCTCAACGAGATCGCCAACGTGCTCATCGAGACGGGCAACAAGATGACCGCACTCCCCGCCACCGCCCAGGTAGCAGCGCAGCAAGGCCATTACCTAGGCAACAAACTCAACAAATTGGCCAACCACAGGGACCAAGGCGCAGATATGCACCCGCATACACTCGAAGAGGTGCAGGACGTCGACGAAGAGGTGTACAAACCGTTTACGTATCGAAACTTTGGAAGTCTCGCCTACATTGGTAATGCTGCAGCATTCGATCTGCCCATCCCCGGTGGTAGCTTCGCAGGTGGCTTGATAGCCATGTACGCTTGGAGGAGTTTCTACCTCAGTGAGAGCGTGTCCATGAGGACTCGCGCTCTGCTCTTGGGCGATTACATCAAGAGAGGCATTTGGGGTAGAGATCTCTCGAGGATTTGATCGGCTCTACCTGTCTCTTATCTCGCATCCATGGCCATCTGCACTTGTTCCCTCATTGCCAGTGGGTTGGTGTTCTGAATGTCGAATCTAGGAAAAGTCAGCGCAAACATGTTGGCAATCTGGCTCGTGTGTGCGCTGATTGGTTGCAGATCTCGTAGAGTCGGTGCGATACCGTCCACTGCTGCTAGCACGAGCACAGGCGCAGTAATACAATGATGCAATTCGATCCGACCGAGACAGCATGTAAAATCTGCAATGTGAGTGGAATTTCACTGAGATTTTCGATTGGTCGATGCTACGAGCACGACTTGGTCTATACGAGTGTCTCTGTTTACACGAGGCGATCACTCTTGCCTTCGGCTTCGGCAAGGAATTGCTTGATGAACGCCTCCTCGTCGCTAGTTTCATCCGAGCAGATCGGAGCGTGAATCCAAGCATTGGAGCGTCAGTGCCGTTTCTGACAACACAGGTATCACGCGTCGGTGGTGTCGGTGGTGGTCGGGCTACTTACGAGCTGGAAGCATTGATAGGTGGGTCGTTGGCAGCCTTTGCGTCCGGCGAAGCGCCAGCGGCAGAAGCCTTGGCATCCTTGGATCCGCCCATCTGCGAAGCGGCGATCGCACCATACCCGCCCAAAACGGCGAGAGCGATGTACTCGTTGAGAATCTGACGGCCTGTTGTTCAACGCATTACCACAAAGCAGCACATTTCAAAAGAAATTACGGACGACAATGCCGAGTACATTATGTCTGGTGAGCATTGTGCTCCATCATGAGGACGATAGAGAGAATTGCCGATAGGAGAAAGCTTGTAGTCGATGGCCTTGACATGTCGATGCTTGTATCGGACACTACCACGATCAGCTGTTCATAGGGGTGTAAGTCGGAGGTGTCGCATACTCACCAGCAATTGTGTACGACATGATGTGAAGTTCAATACGACAGATGTGATGGTGGAGAATAATCTTGAGCTGAACGATGCCGACGACGACAACGACAACAACAACAGCAGCAGCCGCTTTCAGGCACAGACACAGATATTCCAGCCTTGCGCCATTCGTGATTTCGCGATGCGCTCTTCTCGATTTTCGCTTCCGAGACTTACCGCGCGGGCTGACTGGCTGACTGGCTGGCTTGCTTGGAGAATTTCACTGAAAGCAGAGGCACACAGCAGCATGCGATTCTGGCACGATCACGCACCAAGCTTTCTTGTTTTCGGCCGTTAGCCGCTCTTTTCACATTTCGCGTTTTAGTCGATGGAATGGTACTAATAAGCAATCTGACAACAAATATCGGACGTCGCAGAATCGGGAATCGGGAATCGGGAATGGGGTTTGGATCGGGAATGCGAGGCTGAGGCGTTAGCTTCATTTTTGTTGGTGATGCAAGGTATCCCAACGTTGCTTTGTCCCACACCATCAACTCTATCCCTTCCATTGCTCTAGCATCACCCTCCCCATCTCAGTATCTGAAAAAGTACCGCTGGCGGTAGTAGCCTAAACAGCACCACGCTTTTCTCCAGGTAGCGAGCGTTACCTGGTCAGCCGGCTGGCCCCTGTCTGGATTCCACACTTAGTTCAAACCAAAATGGATCGCTTCTCTTCGTCATCAGCAGCTGCACAGGCATGGCAAGGCGATGCTGCTGGTCCATCAAACCTAGAAACACCCCAAATGGATCACACCGCACTCTTTTCTGCATCGACACCGACTTCGAGCACTCCTTCGCGACAGACGTTCCCGCGTCGACTGAGTCTGCTGCACAACGATGTTGCTTCGCCTGCTCGCGCTAGCACCGGCAGTGATGATGCAGCGCGAAAGGGTGCTAGGCGGCTCAGTCTGAGCAGCAACCAGACTGTCGTATCCGGTGCTGGTCCATCCAGCGCCACAGTGGAAACACCTAGAAGAACCAAACGATCCAGCATCTCGTACATCTCTTCACCTGCCACTGACGAGGGACACCTCAGCAGAACTCTGTCAAACTCTTCAGCTTCGGGTCGCACACGTACAGGCTCCATCAGTAGAGCCAATATTGCCTCTCGTCGCAACCCATCTGCTTCCCAAGCTACTAGCGTAACCGGAGACGCAACTAGCGACGCAGACGACTGGCTCATGAGCGAAGAAGATACCTCTTTCAGTTCTGCCACCAAATCCATGGCCGAACGCGATTCCGCCAAAGTCGAGGCGCTCTTCAACGACGTACGTGTATTCCCTCTTTCATTCCTTCTCCCACAGCATCACACATGGAATCCAGACTGACTCTTTTTCTGCTGATCGTTCGCTCCTCCAACGCCGCAACAGACCGGCTATCGAGAGGGCATCACAGCCGGAAAACTGAGCACGCTCCAAGCCGGCTTTGATCAGGGGTTCAACGAGGTAGGTGCTCCAATTGGCAATCAAGTTGGCCTTCTTAGAGGGCAAGTTGCTGCGCTACTCCTCCTCACCTCCCCCACCCTTCCCTCCCTCTCTCCCGTCGCCGCTACTGCTGCGAGAAAAGGAATCGTGCGAAACCGTGGTGCCAACAGCGGCGCTGCTGCCGCGTCGCTGCCATTGCTGGTGAATCCTAGATTGCAAGAGGCGACGCTCCAATTGAAGCAGCTGGCGAACGAGCTGGATGCGGTCAAGTTGGCAGATTTGGCGGAACCGGATCATGAGGCTATCGAGCACGAGAGACTACATCAAGATGGAGCTCAAATCGGGGAGATGACAAGCGAAACGGAACGCGACCAGCTGCATAGGAAAAATTTATTGCGAGGGTTGGAGCAGCGATTGCTGTCGGTTCGCGAGATGTTGGGCCTTGGGCCAGTTCAGTTTTGAACCAGAAAGAGCGCCGGTTTCCTCCTTTCGGCTTCGAGGCAGTACGTCTTGTCCTTCCTCTTCTTTGCGCTTGGCTCTGACCCTACGTTGCTTGGATTGCCAAATTGGCCTTGACTGACATCTTCCTTTCTTGTCTCGACCTTTGCCCGTCATCCAACTACACTGCATCACAGACCTCGCACCGTGCATCACGACGAACGCTCAGCCTCAGTTCTGACGAATCGTCCTCCTCGCGCGACCTACTCCGCCTCATCGCCGAAAAAGAACGCCGTTGTTTCGAGCTCCGCGAAGAACTTGCCTCGGAAGAAGCGTCGCTCCAACAGCTACGTTCGACATGGCAACGAATGGCGACGAGAGAGTTAGCCTATTCTGCACCATCTCCCACCACCACGCTCTCGTCCCGACACCGTCGTGGTGAAGGAAGCACAGCTTCGAGTACTGGCGACGTCGCCATCGAAGCATGGAACACGTTGTCCTCTAAACTTCCGGGAAGCTTCAAATTGCAGCTCAACAATCTGCTGGAAAGCATCGCCAATGTTGACAATCCGCCTGCAGAGCCGATTGAGAAGCAAAGTGCTATGGCAACCAAGGCTTCGCCGGCGAACGTCGCCTCTTCGGCTGGTACGGATGCAGCGATGCTCCGTCCGACGTATGGCAGCGGTCTGGGCGTGTTGGAGGAAGAAGGGTCAGACGTTGGTAGTGCAGCTCTGTCACCTCGCTCACCGAGATCGCCAGTCAACTTGGGCGGAGGCATGCCTGAAAGCAACTCGACCAGTCCGAACTGCACCATCACCGCGTTGGGGACCGGTCGTGCAACCTGGCAACAGCCAGAGCTGCAACAGCCAGAACTGGCATCGTTGGCAGTGCAGGACAGTCAAGCGCTTGGATTCCACGTTGACTCGAACGGAATCGCGCATGCTTGCACTGCAGCTTCTGGCATTCGTCTCATCGACGCGGACGAAGAAATTGCGCCGTCTACACCGCCCAAATCGGAGGATAGCCAAAACACGAGCTGGACGTCACGTCGAACATCGGTACTGGGATCGCTGAGTTCGAGTTTGCAGTCTCGACTGCAATCTACCTCGACGAGCACCAACGGCAGCGAGGAAACTGCGACGTTTGCATCCATGTTCGCCAAACGGTTCAAAGAAGCGCGCGACAATGCATCGGACCTGCTTCGCGAAGCGGAACGCAAACTGGGCAATGCCATGGCCATGGACGAGTTTCTGAATGTCGCGTCTCCGGCGCATGCAAGCCAACGACCGAGATCGCCACAGATTACGCTCGACGAAGCGTCGACTGACACAATGTACCAACGGCAGGACGCGATAGCTGAGGATGGTTCGGCGTGGTACGCTGCAGCAGGAGGTCAGCCGCGCCGATCGAGTTGCTCTTCGCGCAACGACACGCTTTCGGCGCAAACCAGGGCTTGCGACTCTACACGAACAGATGGTATGGCAAGATTGAGTATCTCGTCGTCTTCCTCGCACGGCTCGAGAGCCACAGGCGCCGGCATATACGCAAGCCCACATCTGAGCCCTGTAATCGGCGGCGCTCCAGGTGCAGCAGGCGTCTTCGGTATGCTGATGGGTAGTCAATCCGATCTAAACAGACGCGCGAGCGGCGACAGTTGGAGCTGGCGCGCCAATGATGACGACGACGAGGACTGGCAAGCAAGCGCTCACGATCGAAGCGGTGGAGCCGCCAAATTGACATGAAACGCAGGACCACGGTCAGACACAGCCGGCGCGCAGCAGAGCCGAACAGAGCACAGCTGATCTCAATGGATGCACACTTGCTTTCATTCGTGATCGAGTCTGATGATGAGTGGACTGCAAATGAGAGATGCGCGATGAGGCAGAGCGGTGAGCTAGTTGAGCTGGTCGGGCTCGGGTTGGGCGTGAGCGGACATGCTTGGATGGAGGATCATCGGAGGTTGGATTTTGAGCCTGTTGTGCTTTCCGACGAGTGCGTCGAGCAAGGCGAGGGCGAATTCGAACGTGGTGCCGGGGCCTCTAGAAGTGATGAGGTTATCGGCAACCACGACTCTGTCGTCCTTGTACGCGTAGTGTTGATCCAGACTCGACTTGACACTGGGATGGCTTGTGATAGCGCTGTCTCTTGCGATGGCTGCCGAGTGGATGGCTAGACTGCCGGCGCAGATGGCACCGACCACTTTGCCTTTAGCGTACATGGCGCCGACCAACGCCTGCACGTCCGCATTCGCCGAGATGGTTTCGACACCTTTGGCACCTCCCGGAATCACGATGCAGTCATACTCGAGCGCTTTGCCACCGCCAACGTCAGCCAGTTGCAGATCAGGCACGATCTTGACTCCCCGAGAACACGTCACGTACGCCACCGAGTGTGCACACGATGCATCACTCCATGTGCTTGACGATCCAACCAACACCGACCTCGTCGTCACCGACCCGCGAACCAGAACGTCGTACGTAATCGTGAACTCGCTCTCTTCGGTCCCCTCGGCGATCAAGATCAATGCGGATGGCATCCTGTCTACTCGTGTCTTCCTTTTTGCGACTGTCAAGTGGAATGTTTTGGGTGAAAGAGAGAAACGAGAGCAGAGAGCAAAGAGCAAAGAGCAAAGAGCAAAGAGCAATAAGAGTGAGGCGTATGTTAGTTCGTGAAACGATCGACGTCACATCTCAAATCAGCGCGTCGTGCGTCTACGGTCGTCAGTGAAGGGCCATCCGCCTCGCGCAAAGATAAGATAGCGTGTCCAGCTATCGTCGGTGCGTCATCAAGAAGCCTGTTAGCCCACTTGAGACTCGAATCACCCCGTCTCACGTCTTGGACCGTTTCGAAGACTCGTGCGTGACTTTCCTTTCACATCTGCCGCCCGCACCGTTTTTTGCTACAAGGCGAATAAATATCCAATCACGAATCATAACTCACGACTGTCCAGAATCACGAATCTTGAAAATGCACCTAACCGTGTGGAGGTCGTAGGTTCGTGCTTGACGCTTTGGAGAAATAGTCACGAGTGTTGAGCCGTCATCCGGCCGGAAAGATTCGTGATTTGTGATTTCTTGAAGCTGAGTCGCCGTGATTCACGATTGACGATTCGTGATTGACGATGGGTATTCCAAGTCGTAACTCTGACTGCAACAACCGTGAACTTGTGGTAACGTCGAAGCCCAACGCGACACGCCGTTTGCCATCCGACATCCATCAGGCGCCACCGAGCTGTGCAGTTGCTTTCTCACCTTCTCGATTGTCGCTCTCACTCGGTACAACCCATCGTCGATTCGGCCGCCCATCAGCGCAGCACGTTTGCGCGGCCAAACGAGTGTAAAGGCACAAGACACGCAGCGCTCACAACCATGGCTTCGACAAGCGCAAACAAGCAGCTCTACTACGAGCTGTACAGGCGGTCTTCGTAAGTTTGACCACCTCTCCGTAACGCGTTGATCAACGCTCAAGCTTTGGCTCGGCTCGACCCTGTAGCTGATCTTGTCGCCGATGCTTCCTGATTTTGTCTTTTTGACTTGTCTACGTACGCGCAGCATCGGCATGCAACTCACCGATGCACTAGACGAACTTATCCAGTCCGGACACATCAATCCGGTGCTCGCCATGCGTGTTCTCAACGAGTTCGACAAAGCCATCGCTACCAACCTCGCCAAAAATGTCAAGGCGAAAAGTCAACTCAAGGTGCGTTTGCTGCCATCCGCTCTTGCGTGCTCGCTTCACTCTGCTGACATACTCCTCGATGCTTTTCTCCTGCACCATCACCGTGTGCGATCGACGTCACTTTTCGCGCTCGATCAGGGCCACCTCAAAGACTACCGTCTCTGCGAAGAAGTCTGGACGTTCAGAGTTCGTAATGCGACGCTCAAACTCGACAATGCCGAGATCTTGGATGTCGACAAGGTCAAGATCGTCGCTTGCAAAATGGCAGATAGTACCACCAAGTGATTACCATCGAGTCCCAAGCCGCTTAGTATTGTCTTTTTCTCCTTGTTACACTTGCGTCTCGTTGGTCAATCGTGAATCCCACAGCATCGTCCTGGTCTGTATTTGTATGCTCGCTCAATCTCATACCTTTTTCCTCGGCGATAAGACGTGACGGTGCTGAAACGGTCTCGGGTGTGCAGAGACGCTGGGCGAGGCTGATGCAAGCACCTCACAGTGTCTCAGCACGGTCCGGCTGAGGCCGTGTTTTGCTCGGAAGCGTGGTGCGTTTTTCGATCGGGAATCTGCGCCCGATCGATGCCACGATGCCAGCCACCGGCCGGCGGGCCGAGCAAAAAGTGGATGGATGCAATCTGCATACAGACGTGGCATTTTCGGCTTCTAAGAAACACGTCAAAGAAGGAGGCAAGCGAGGCAAGCGCGGCCGATATGTTGAATGCTCGACGTGTGGAATGTCGTCTACATGGCTTTGCGTCGCAGTGGTGAGTGGTGAGTCAAATTCACGATTCACGATGGTTGAAAATCGCGGCGCCTGGTTTGTGAACTCGAAACCGACAAATTTGGGATGCGTAGTTGGATGATCATAGTCAACGAGTATACGGCGCATCGTTGTGCATGTTGGCCTTGTGTTGGCCGCTTGATTGTGGCGTGATGCGGCGAGGAACAGGAGCACGATCCGTGATGGTGCTTGCAGCGTAGCTCGTGATTGGCTCACCCCGAATCGCGAAAGCGCCGCGCTCTTGCACGCAGCATACGAAGCAGCGTAGCTGGCGCGCCAGGAATGTGCGCTTGCGTTCAACGCAGAATCGCGCTTCCGCTATTTTGCACGATTCGTGAGTCGCACCTTGACGTCGGGAATGCACACCGCATACACTTTCGACGCGGCTCGAATTGTTTGGTGACGCCTGTCAAGTATCGCTCGCTAAAACGCACTTCGCATTTACGTGTGCATTCATCGGCTCGCGTCACGGCGAAGCGATTCACGATTCATGCTGGACGATGGACGATGGACGATGGACGATTCATGCTGGACGATGGACGATGGACGATGGACGATGGACGGCTGCGTATCCAGAGTCGTGAGTATCAACGTTGCTGTTTGTGCTTTGCACATGTATGGCGCACATTCCGCGCACTCGATCGTGTTGCGCGCTGAGATCCGGTCGAGTGGGCGCAGCGCATGCGCTGGTTCTAGCTTTCCAACCACCACCCTCGCCGCACGCAGACATTGTTCGCTTGCTACACTGCACTCTCGTGCAACGTGCGACGTGCGTGGCCGTGGCCGCGGGCGCGATGTGCGTGTTGTTGTTGTTATTGTTTGGCTCGTGTGGCGTCACACCACTGCACAGTGTTGTTCTCCCTGACTCGAACCGAGACACGAACACGAATCATCCAGGATTAGCATCTTGCACCTTGGCTTTTGCTGTTGACGCTCGTCGTGGATTGGTCGCCCTGCGCCTTCTGTATAGCTACGTAGCGTAATCCATTGAGCCATGAGACTGTAGAGTGTTGATTCACGCCTCAACGTGGTTGTTTCTCTTCCATCATCTTTCACTGACTGTCTCTATCTCTTAGCTTGCTCGACATCTCTATCATTATCATTATCTTGGCATAGCGCAACTATCTGCATACGCTCCACATCGACCATACCGTCCTAACCTCATTGATACTCTCGCATTCGATCCGACCGATCCGACCTCTGATGCAGTGATACTCGAACTCTATCGTTGTCTAGGTCAACTTGCGAGCAAATCTGTATCTAGCTGCGAGAAAGCACGTTGTTTGTCGTTTGCATCACCACCACGGCAGCTGTGCACCATGCCGCGCATTCCGGTTCGAGTGGAGCCGTACAGTTCGCCTTCACGTCAACATCGTCATTACAAGAACAAGCGCGATCAGGTGCTGCGCGCTCTGGGAAAGGCAGCGTACATCAACGGCTCGCACTTTGCCATCATGTGGGTTTCCGCACGCGGCGACGTCGAGACGTACGCCAGCGAGGCGTTGCAAACGCGCCTCGACGATTGGTTTGTCAAAGGCGGCATCGCTGATGAGGCGAGGCAGCTCGTGAAGAATTCAGCACGTCCAGGCGCTCCTGCATCGACCGACGTTCAGGTATTTGAAGATTCCGATGACGAAGTAGACGAGCCACAAGAGGGCGAGGATGCCAATGTGTTTTTGGACACTTCTGCCAGCCAACATGACGCCGAGAGTTGCCATGCTAAAGCGAAACCAAAACGTGGCGCTTTGGCTCCGTTGAATACAACGATTGCCAACCAGTCGTTCTTGAGAAGCAGAGCTTCGTGGCCTACTCAGCCTTGGTCGCAAGACGATCAGCTCGCAGCGCCCAAATCCGCGCCTCTTTTCCCTTGCTCGACGCTAGCCACATTTGCGCAATCGCGCCGTAACGAGAACGACGCCCCACGAACATCAACACCGATTGTATCGGCTTCAGCGCGCATGCTTTCGCGCAACAGCATATCCACTTGCTCAGCGTCCACATCCTCGCTTCAAGGCTCGCCACCAACCGTCGAGATCACACTCGCCAATGCCGCTGCACGAACCGCGTTTCTCGAGCTGCGTTTCGGCCAGCTCCAACAGGGCGTCTGCAAAACCGTCGCGAAAGCGTGGATCAAAATCATCGAGCCGAAAAAGCAAACGCGCTGCCCATACAACAAGGGCGAAGCCGGAAAACCTGACTGGTGGCCCGAAGGCGTCCGCCACAAGGAGCCAGACCACCTCATGAAACCGGAACGTCACCTTTTGCTACTCACCATCCTGCGATCGCCCAAGGTCAAGGTGGCACGCCTGCAGCTTGCCACCGCCGAGGTGGTGGCGCTCATCAAGGCGGACAAGGTGAGCTTGTTGATGGATGTATATCGGATTGCGAGGGAGGAGGAAAAACTAAGGGAGAGCGGCGGCGATGCGCAAGCCGAGCCGATAAGCGTCGGAGTGAGCACCCTGGATGGCTGGTGCAAAGAAGGAAGCGAGATGACCAGTCACGGACGACAGATTGCCAGGAGTGCTACGCCGGAAGCGTCAGCTGGCGCAGCATCCTCATTGGCCTGCAATGTGGCTGGTGGTGACAAGCGCAAGAGGATCACCGGTGCAGCCGGTTCGAGTCGCATGGTCAAGTCGCACTCCACTGGTGCAGTTGGCGCTGGTCCACCACACAAGAAGAGGCGCAGCATCGCCACGAGCACGTTGAGTGCCCAAGTGCGCACTGAACCGCTTGCGCGTTCGACACCGACCACACATGCCATGATGGACGGCGCCATGTTCGACGCGACCGCGCACCAACAGAACCACCTCATCGGACTCGGACTGGTAGATCCCGTCGCTTCGAACGCAGGTGCAATGGGCATGGCGCGATCCCACTCGTTCTCGGCACCTAGCGCACCTTACCACCACACCAGCAACGAAGCTCCAATGCAACGTGCACTGGGCCAAGCGTCTTCGTCGGCCGAAACCTCACCATGGCCACACACATACGCGTTGGCCTCGTCGACCGCCAGCACCGAAGTCAACGGCTTGGCCACGCCGCTCACAGCCACCTCTGCGATCGACGCTGGCTTTGCCACCGCGACTCACCCAGCGCACCCGACGTTCTTCTACACTCAAGCCGCCAACTTTTCCTACCCTGCACCACACGCACATGCGCACTCACAAGCACACGCTGAAATGTGCCAACTCACATCGGCCATCAACACCCTGCCCTTCCAAGCGAATGCTCTCGGCCTGGACAACTGGGCATTGGCCAACTTTGACCTGCACGACCTCTCGTCTTCGTCCTGGAATCGCGCCGCACTCGGGCACCGACGAGAGCTTCTCGTTCGATACCAGCAATGGGCCTCGGCGGCTACTGGTGCAGACTCAGCCCATGTAGGCGCGCGGACCCCGTCTCCCGGACCCGCATTGCGCCTCGATATCCCCACGAAACCTGCGTCCGACACAGCCGAAGCGCACCACATCGCACCGCCTTGCGCACCGCATGACCACCACACCTACTGGCTCCACCACACCTCTCAACGCCAACAGCCCCACGCGTGATCCCACGCTTCCGCCCTGCACTCGTTATCCCTCGCCACGCATCGTCCTCCAAGTCCGTCCGCGCATGCCGAGCTTTCATTCACGACTCATATTTCTCATTAGGCCAGCTTCGGTTGGCGTTCATGTTTGATGGATTCACGCTTCGTACATTCGCAATGCATGACTACTCTCCGCTCGTGGCTCACGACTGGTTTCACTTGACGTTATCGGCGATGCCTGTGCATGAGCACACACAGATACAGAGAAACTTGTTGTACAAGCATGCCAAGATGTGCCTCGTTACTGAGATTGGCGAATCGGAGACCAAGGTGCTGGGTTCACTTCCAACCATCCCTGAGCTGTCGCAAGCTGAGCGCCAGAGCCTGCCAGCAGTCCGGTTCTGCACCTAGATCCAACGCTCTCATCCCACTGGGCGCGTCTCTGCGATGCGCAGACTCGTGCAATGCCAACGACTTCAACTCGCCCAATACGGCCCTACCGCCCACTTGCGCAGTCGAAGCTTCGAACGATGCAAACACCACCAGGCCACAACTGCGACGGATCTTGGTTAACTCGACCACCGTAATGCGCTCATCGGAAGCGGGCAGCGCCACTTCGACATGGCAGTCGCACGCGAGTGCGCGCGAAAGCGCAAATCGACCCGAAGCCTGTGTGTACTCGAGCATGCGTCGCGCATCGAAATCGCGGATCGATCCGAGCCTTGTCGAGAGCTGCGAGAGCGACGTCGATAGATCTTGCGATTCAGAGCCAGGTACGATCACATGTACCACAAACAGCGGACATATGCACGAGAGCAGCGATCCGAGGCCCGAGATCGAGTCGTCGTCATTCCGGTCGAACGTAGCGGAGAGCGACAGGCTCAGGCTCGGTCGCACACGCGGGCTGGTGCCGCGCTTGCTCAACGTCGTCCCACGCTTGGCCACATCGTCATCGTCGTCATCACCACTCGCCTTGGATGTCCCAGACGTCCACAGATACGTGTAAAGAAGGTAGCCGAGCGAAGCTCCCGAAATCACTCCACCCGCTACAGCCAGAGCATTCACCCTCGATCCTCTACCTTGTTTGCCACCCGCGCCTCCTGCAGCGTGCTTGGCAGCTGCCACCCTGCCTGCTCCGCCCTCCGCCTTGATCAGACCCATCCTTCTCCGAATGTGCATCCCGCTCCAACTACCGTTTCTCGTTGAGTCCGGCGAAATCGAACCCGCCTTCATCCCCCTCCTCTCCCACTCGTCCCAATCCACAACACCCTCTTCTTGACCAACGACGCCGCTGCCCAACATGGTCCCAAAAGCAGCGTACACTTGCGCTACCGTCCTCTGCCTCCATTCCGGCCTGAATAGCATCACCAACACCACGGCGCCCAGCAGCTTTTTTACCATCCTTGACAAAGGCGTCTCGCTGTTTCCGCGTAGCTTGTCCTTGGTCCTCTGCTCATCCTGGTGGAGCGCCGACAATCGTCTAGCGTCGAGAGTCCTCCAAAAATCATCCTGGGCTCCTTCCGTGGTACTCGCGCGGGCACCGACACTCATCGTCCTCGCTACCTCGCTCGCTATCAACGACATTCTCCACCTCAGTCGACGGTGGAACGCCAGGACGCGCAGCACAAACAAGTACGTCAGCGTACGCAGCAGATCGCGTTTGCGCCGACGAGAATGCAGGTGCTGCGGCGTGCTGCTCCGGTTGAGCCGGAACGTGGTTTCGGGAGTGATCGGATTGTAGGCCGGGTAGCCGAAGAACGGGTTGTTGGCGTTGTACGGTGAGACATGGCCATCGCGCGCGGACCGACGTGTGCGGTGCGAGAGCAGCGTATGTTCGACGTGCTGCAGAGGCGGCTCGTCAAGATGCTCCACTTGAAGACGCGGCGATGCGGGCTCGATGTACATGATGGTGCCATCCGAAGCTCCAGCCTGGTGCTGCTCATGCGCTAGCGCCTGATCGTCGGCAGCCGCCGCGCCTTTCGAGCTGAATCGTGTCTCTGACAATCGTCGAAGACGATTGAGCAGTCCAGCACCAGCAGCATCCGAAAAACGCGGAGCCAGCTCACCGTCTTTACCGCTTGCATCCGAATCCTCGCTTTCGGATGGTAGCACTGCCTCCTCGTCCTCCTCTGGCAGGTAAAGTGTAAAGTTGCTCGTGGCTCCCACCCGACGTTGAGGCGAAGACAAACGGTCATTGGAAAAGCGCACGTGTCGATCTGGATTCCTCGTCCTCTGCACCCTCGGACTGAGCGGTCCGACAGGTGTCACGCTCGGTGTGACAAACGGCGAGGCACCAGTGCTAACGCTCAACCCCACCGCCCTTCCATCGACAATCCTTACCTCGGAACCGGATCTGGACCTGCCTCCGATATGAGCGTTCTCCGCTGCACTCGACAGATCGCCTCTGGACATTTGGAGATGCTTCAACTTCCGCGCTGCGCTGGGGGTCATCTTGAGGCCACTTGCAGCGTTAAAATCGGCAGCATGACCTCGAGGAGTCGACGGCTCGCTGTGTCGCGGCGTTACCGGCCGACTGGCCCAAGGAGTCGAGTCGGCGCTGTAAAATACCTCGTAGATGCTCTCGTACGAGTTGGTGCGACTCATGTGGCGAGACACGCCAGGGCTGTGAGGCGGTGTGATGACCGATGCAGCAGCCGAGGAAGCACGCCTGGGTCGACCGTACTTGCGCAGCACATCGTTGGTCGAGCTCTCGATGGTCACATCCAGCTCTCCACCGTAGCACGCTGGAATGCATTTTACGTCAAAGTGCTCTTGCAATTCTTGATGCGAAGGGAAGAAGATCTTGGCAAGCGCTTGTTGCGGCAAGACCCGCTTGATGACGGCCCACATGCCCGCGTGGACCCAGCCGTAGTTGAGGATGAAAACAGCACCAACCATGCCGGGCACATGGTTTTTGAGCAAATCCAAGAGGAACGGCAGAAGCTCGAGCTCCAAGTTAGCCATACCACTGGAAGCAAGGTCGATCGCTATGGAAGCCTGTAGCACCGTGTCGGTTTGCTGTTGCCTGTCGGATTGCGGGGTGCCTTTTTTGTGCTGATCAGCATAGATGCTAGCGCGGTAGAGGTCGGAGACGTACCTTCGCATGATTTCCATGCATGCGACAATGTACTCCTTGAGCTGATCTAGCGAATTGTCGGCGGTCCTTTCGACGCTTCTCAGGTTGATAATGCCACACGGTCTTGCGTAAAGGTCGGTGAATCTGCTGTTGACCCAGAACAGCGGCGGGTTTGGCGGTGGTGGCGTGACATAGAGCGGATTCAGCGACGAGAGCGACAAAAGATCCAGGTCGGTCCTCATGCGCCAGAGAACAGTAGCATTGAGAAGGACGATTGCCTGCTCATGGTTGTACCTGGAGCGTCGGTAGAATCGAAAGAGGTTGGCGAAATCGGAGAGATAGACGAGCACGCGCGTCTTGCCCTCTTCGCTGAGCTCGAGTTGAGATGCTACATGATCGACAATCTGCTCTTTGGCGAGCTTGTGCAGTTGTTCGACGGCAGCAAAGTGCGATTGGTATTTGGTGACGAGGTCGAGATGCTTCTCGTGAACTGCACGGGCATTTTTGCTTTTGAGCTCCTGCACCGACGGCATGTTTGACTATGCACGCCAGCACTTGCTGTGCAGATAGTAGACGTGAATTGGTTGCCGATGAGGGAGAGGTCAAAAGTCAAAAAGATGGTGGAGAGAGCGATGCTCGACGGGGCGCGCGGCACGACGATCTGTGCACAGTCACGAGTGGACCGGGCAAAAAGGATGTGAAAGCAGCCGGATGCGAGACGCGCACCCTTTTTTGTTTGCTTTTGGGTTTTTGGATTTTCCTGAAATAATAATAATCACGAATCGTGAATTAGTGATTCCCGCTTTTGGTCACCTGAGCTGTCAGTCAAGCGTGAAGTACGAGTGTCGCAAAGTCACGAGGCCGTCAGTCACGAGTTGTCAATCATGAATCTCGTGACACTTATCTTTGTTCTCGCTCGGGTCTCCTAGCTTGGCTGCTGCTGCTGCTGCTGCCGAGGCGTGAGGCACGAGGCGGCTAACGCGTTGTTAAGACGACATGCTCTCTCCGCGGGTTTACGTCCGAAACCGATGACGTCGAAATCACATGGCAAGAGATACTCACGACTGTCGATGCTTGAAGTTGTGAGTGAAGAAGCGAAAACAACACTCACGACTCGTGACTGTGACTGTGACTGTGACTGTGACTGTGACTCACAACTCAGACTCTCTTCCTGCAAACCTTGCCTTACAGAAAAGAGAGGCTGCTGGCTCTGCACGTCGGTTCCAACAAGGTAGCAACATCGTCATGTCGGCAGGCTCGACCTGGTCTCCGCTCGACTTCGGGCTTAGCGGTGTGCACGTGCTGGTGTCCGGCGCTTCGGGTGGTAAGTAGCGCAAAGGCTACGCAAATACCGGAAGGGTACAGGATGTATGGACTGAGCGTGCTTGAGACCTTTGATCGCTATTTGCTCAGGAATCGGCTTCGAAACGGCCAAAACGTTTCTTGCGGCCGGAGCCAAAGTGACAGCGCACTACAACAGTACGCCCCGTGAGCTCAGCACCACGCCGGATCTGGTTGCACTCCAAGCGGATGTAACGAGCGAGTCGGATGTCGAACGACTTTTCAGCCAAGCTGAGGCAAAGCAATGTGTACCGGTGCAGGTGCTCGTCGTCAACCACGGTATCTGGCCTGTCCAAGCTGTGCCTCTATCAGATATGTCGCTCGATCAATGGCGCAACACGCACTCGGTCAACTTGGATGGTGCATTCCTGCTTGTGCGTTCGTTCCTGTCCAACCTCAAAGGCAAGCCTGCCAACATCACAGATCCCGCCTCGATCTGCTTCATCGGTAGCACCGCCGGCAAGTTCGGAGAGCACGACCACGCTGATTACGCCTCCACCAAGTCTGCCTTGATGTACGGACTGGTGCCAACGCTCAAGAACGAGATTGTAAGAATCGCACCAAAGGCGAGAGTCAACTCGGTCAATCCAGGTTGGGTATACACCCCTTTGGCAGAAGAGACGATCAAGGACGACAAGGTGCGCGCGAGAGCACTCGCCAGCACACCGCTTCAGAAGGTGGCGATGCCGGCCGATATCGCCCGACAGGTGGTGGTGCTTTCAAGTCCGACCCTCAGTGGCCACGTCACCGGCGTCAATTTGCAGGTCGATGGCGGCATGGAAGGTCGCTGTCTCTACCCACCTCCTGCATAGAGGCGCGGCATGTGAGATTTGAATGTTTAGATAGATGGTCAAAGTTACGCAATCTTACAAAGCGGATTCCCCCGACATGTTAGAGATAGAGGCTAGTCGAGTGCCGGCGGAGTCGTGAGCGTAGGTGACGCTGCCTTGTCTGTGGCCGCGTCCGAGTTCTTGGCGAACACAAACAAGATTCGACCTGCTTCGACCTCGTCCAATCTGAAGTCACTGCTGCCGCCCAAGCCCGAGAGCGCTGGATCATCTACCTCATCCTCCTGATCATCATCGTCGGCCGATGAAAAGACAAGGTCGTCATCTCGATGCTTCATGTTGCGACTCCACTCGTCGTCCGGCTCGGTTTTCACGAGCGATGTTGCGACCTTGTTCGCTCTTCTCTCGTGTCGAGCATTGCGGATGATGGCAGCTGCGATCTCGTCGTGGTCAAAATGGTTCGGGTGCAGCACGCAGTCGTAATGCGCCCACTTGTAAAGCGCAAGCAATTTCTTGCGTCTTTCCAGCTTGTCTTGCGCTGTTTTGTCGACAGCATGCTGCGATGCAGCAACAAATCCTGGCAGTTGCTCGTCGTCGTCGCTGTTTGTCGAGCTTTGGCTATCGGTCCATGTACCGGATGAAGTCTGTTCAGGCTTGTCGAGTGTAGCACTGCCACCTTTGCCGTCGCAGTCGCAGAGGAGTTGTCGGTGGCTGATGCACGTTGAATCGAGATGCAGCGTAAAGATATCACGAAGCTCTTCTTGAGAGAATGTGTCCGATGTCGTCTTCTTTTCGGCATTCATGAGGGAATCTGATAGGCCGAGTTTGGAGATTTGTCGCTGGTAAATTTTTTCGTCCATGGTGCCCGAAAGCAGCAATCGGTAGATGTAGCATGGCTTCTTCTGTCCGTCTCGATGAATGCGTGCCATCGCCTGAAGATCCGTGGACGGATTCCAGTCCGAGTCGATCAGCACCAATCGATTTGCACCGATCAGGTTGAGACCCACGCCGCCGCTCTTTGCCGAAAGCAGAAAGACAAACGATTTGTCAACGCCTTCGCGGTTGAACTGGTTGACCATGGCCATCCTCTCATCCTGCGGCGTCTTTCCATCCAGTCGGAGATAAGGGTAGCGCTTCTTCCTCATCATGGCCTCGATGATGTCCAAGGTGCTGGTAAAGTTGGAGACCAGCACCACCTTGTCATCGGTCTGTGCCCTGACCGTTTGAAGCAGGTTCATGACGCAGATGAGCTTACCGCCAAACCTGGCTTCGTTGCGTACAAAATTGGGTGGGAAGAAGCGCGTCAGGTCGCCTACGAGCGCCTTGGTGGGGCTGTCGGCATCTGCTTCGGTATCTTTGAGCAAGAGCTCTGGGCTGTTGCACAGCTTTCGCAGCACGCCGATCTGTAAAAGGCCGTTGCCCGGTGCGCCCTGGAGGAGCGAGCGCACTTGGCTCGAGCCAAGGATGGCCTGGTAGATGCGCAGCTGCTCCTCACTCGGGCTGCAGAAGAGCACCATCTCGTGTTTGGGTGGGAGGAACTTTGTGAGAATGTCGGCAGTGCGACGGAGGATGATGTCCTTTGTGACGGTCATGAGTGCACCGAGGCGTGCTTGGCCAACAGCTTTGGCGTGCTTGGAGGCGTGCTTGGCGCGTGAGCGCAGGATGGGTTCCTCAAAGAGGGTTTTGAAGGACTCTGGCTTGCCTAGCAGATCGGGAATGACAAAGTCGATCATAGCGTAGAGTTCGGAGAGGTTGTTCTGAATGGGCGTGCCCGAGAGGATGATTTTGCGTTCGGTTGATAGCTCGTCAAACATTTTGGTGGTCTGGGCATCCTTGGATTTGAGTCTGTGACCCTCGTCGCAAACGATCAGATCGACAGGCGGTTGGGCGGTTTTGACAATGTCGATGCAGCTCCTGAGCTTTTCATAGCCGATGACCATGACATGGTAGGCCTTGGAGCGGGCAAAGCGCTCGACATGCTCACGACCGCAATCCTCGTCGATGCAGAGCACGTTGAGAGAATTGGAGCCGATCCACTTGCGAAACTCGCGCTTCCAGTTCTTGACGAGTGTGAGTGGGCAGACGATCATGGCACGCTCGATGGTGGACGACTTGGAGGTGTAATAGCAGGATTGCTTGATGAGGGTGAGGATGAGCGCGATGGTTTGGAGCGTCTTGCCAAGACCCATTTCGTCGGCCAAGATGGCGCCTTTGCCCTTTGTGCCGTCGGCATGCATGCCCATGACACGCTCATACAAAAATTTGACGCCTTCTACCTGATGAGGACGCAATGCTTTGGTGAGTTGCGGATCGAGGACGACGTCGACGACGGGACGGCGTTTGGGATTGTGAGCACGTTGGTGTCTCTCGTCGGGGCGTTTCATGACGATGGCGCCGGGTTCGTTGGGGTCGAATCGAGGATGCGGAGTTTGACCGTTGCCGGGATTGTTGAGTCCGCTAACGCGTGAGGGGCTTGTATTTCGCGAGGCAGACGGATCGTGGTCGAGGTCAGGGAGTTTGCGGATGAGTTTGGGAGCGGGCTTGCCGTAAAAGGTTTCTGCTCGAGCAGGAGTAATCTGATTGAGATCGACCGGTTTGATGGTGGAACGTCTTGTGGGTATAGCAAAGGGCTTGAGGGTGCGGGTGGCTGTGGGTGGAGGAGCGTTTCTAAGAGGTGATAACTCTCCACGGGTGAAAGCTATGAGCTTGCGGTATTCTAAGAGGTCAATTTCTCGATCGATCTCGATTTCTTTGCCACCGAGCGCCAATTCGTCGCCGAAAGAGAGACGGTTGAATGCAAAGCGAGCGGATGCGACGAGTTGCTTGCCGGTCTGTGAGCAGATGAGGGTGCAACGTTCTCCAGCGTCTTTTACGACGAGGATGGCATCACCGTCCCAGGTCTTGTGCTTCTTTTGCTGTGGCTTTCTCCAGGTGCAGAGGTAGAAAGGACCGAAACTATTGGACGAAGGTGATGCTGCGTTGGAAGATGAGGAGGCTTGATTGGACGAGTTGCGGCTGAGCAGGAAAGCATGCGAAGGCGGTGTGTCATTTGCGCCTACGGTGGCTGCGGGTATTGATTCGGAATCGAGATGATCATCGTGTTCCTGCTGTGTCGGAAGCACGAGTCTGGCCCTTTTGGCAGGAGTGACGACGCTATCGGTAGAAGTGGCCCTGGCGATGCGAGATGGAGAAGCAAAGCCAGCGCTGGCTAGGGCCGAGTGGGATGCGCGCTTGAGACCGAGCGTGCCTCGTGGACGAGCTGGCTTGGGTTGAGCAGCGTGATGCGCATTTGTATCCATGATCGATTACCAAAGCGATTTGACTGCTGCTGAGACGACCAATGGGATGAGAGTGAGAGTGATGCTGAAACTCGCTGACCTGTTGGTGTTGCGTTGCCACAAAGCTCATCGACTCAGCCTACGCCCAAAAAATTTAGTTCGTGATTGGTGAGGTGTTGCTTTGAATGATTTTGCAACACATCCGTCTGTCGGTCGATTCGTGTCTCGTTACGCGTCGCGTAACTTGCAAGTCGTATGTCCCAACCAAACTGTATGAATCACGAATCACGAATCATGGAATAAATGGTCAGACCGAGATGTTACAAAGAGCGCCAAAATTGGGGCACAAGAATTGGAGCACGAAAATTGCAGTGGAGCATGGCGTAGCTTGGGTGGGATCGGAAAGGAGTTCAATCGGGGGCCCGATACAGCGAGGACGAGATACGGTAGAGGCGGAAGAAGGTGCCGAAAAGAGAAGATCAAACGCGTGAGGATCTGCAAAACAAAAGCCTCGAGCCGAAGCGAGTGAGCCAGCGAGCCAGCTAATCAGTTGTGAGTAAAAGCAAGCGAAGCAAGCGAAGCAAGCGTCGAGTGGCACCAAAAATAGCCACTAACTTAATTCGTGAATCAAGCGTCAAGATTCTCACTGCAAGGTCAGCCAAGAACACTCGACCGAAACGAGTGAGTGCCCAAACACATGCCGGACTACGTCACGCCACAGCCGCAGCCAAGCTGCCCGTCACGAATCGGCACGTCTTGCTTACTCGGTCCATCCGCTGATTGTCACTGGACTCACTCTAGCAGTGACTCTTCACATAGCCATCTGACCCGAATCGGTCGCCAAACATAAAGCAAGAGCACGAGCACGAGTGGAACTCTCTTGGCACGCTTGGGAGCATCTGGATGGACGAATAGAATAGCAGGATGAAGGTGTTGTGAACAGCATTCACGGTTAGCAAAGAGCCATCTCGAATGAATCGTGCATCTCACGAATCGTGCATTGTGAGGGGAGGACAAAGCACGTTCGTTGAGGCTTGGGTTCTGCCAGCACAAACGCACATCCGCCTCGTGAGTCAGAGTCAGGGTGACAGGGTGAGACGAGTTGACGGTCGGTGCAAACGTCATTGCTCGAATCACAGAATCATAAACCGTGAACAAAGTTGTGCTGCTCGCTCGGCATCGAAACGCCGTTGGTAATTCGCACCAAATTCCTCCGACGCGGCGAATCATAGTGCGACCGTGATTTGCACCGTGCACCGTGCACCGTGCACCGTGCACGATGGATTAGCCTTTTTGTTCTTACATTCTATAGAAGAGGATATTTTTAGAAAAATAAATTGAAAATGGGTGGAGGGCAGCGTAACGTCACAGCCAAACTGACAACGTACCATCGGCACTCTGACTCGCCTCACAGCTGACACAAACCAGAGACCGGAGAGAGGTCATCGCACAGCACAGCACACCACAGCACAGCGTAGCGTTGCGTTGCGTTGCGTTCCACCCGACTCACGACTCGATTACGCGCCTCTGTTCTTCTGCCCGACTCGAGGTCGCGTCATCCGTCTATCGCATCCAGCCATCCATCCATCCATCCACTGACCACTGTTCACCTCGCTCACACGTAACTGCAAACCCTGCCTCCGTCTATCCTCCTCTTCACCACCATCCGAACGATCATACCCTTTCCATCCGGTCAGCATCTACCCGCCGCTCACCGTTTGTCGTTCCTTTTGCATCTTTCATCTCTTCTTTTCACTACCACCACACACGTCGTCCACCTCTGTTCTTCACAATGGCCGACGCACAGTCCACCATCACCAGGGCGACCTCGCTCAGCAGAAAGTCCACCGTTGCCAGCCGCAACGCCTCCCTGATCAAGAAAAACACAGGCCCTCACGAGCTTCGTCCTTCCGACATTCTTATCGAGCGATTCACTGGTGAGTTGGATTCCTACCAACACTGTCAATCTCCAGTCGAGTAGCACCACAAGTACTGACCATTCTCCGCTCCGCTCCACTCCACTCTGCTTTGCTTTGCCTTCCCACTCCACAGGCTGGAAGCACATCACCAAGCAGCTCATCAGCTACTTTGAGGGTATTGCCGATATTGAGTACAACACCGCCAAGGAGCTTACCAAGCTCGGCGGTGTCATCCAGGTCCCCTTCCGCGAAGGCAACCAATTCCTCGGCGAGGATGGCATCCAGGACATCTATTACGGCATCCGCGACAAGACCCGTGTCATTGCCGATCACCATGCCAACCTCGCAAAGACCGTCGAGGGCTCCATCGTTCAGCACCTCCAAAAGCTTCGTTCCGAAATCAAGGCCCACATCAAGAATGTCCAGCAGGATACCGGCAAGCTCGCCAACTCGGTCGCAAAGGAGCGCGAAATGTCTACAAAAATGATCACCGAACTCGCCCGCTCCATCACCCTCCTCAAGAATACCCCCATGAGTGTCACTGCTCGCGAAGACCCCTACGCCGCCAACCAGGCCGTCTTCCGTCAGCTCCAGCGCCAGGTCAACGAGGAGAACGCTCTGCAAAAGTCGATCATCATCATGCAGCAGAACTCGGCCCACTTTGAGGAGGGCATCGTTCGCAGCATTCAGAGCGCTTGGCAGACCTTTGACGAGTGGTCCGGCCGCATGTCGGCTCAGGTCCAGGACACCTGGCTCAGTCTCGGCGTCCAGATGCGTTCGCTCCAGCCCAACTCCGAGTGGATCGCCTTTGCCGCTCGATCCGACCACCTGCTCGACCCCGACACCCCTCTTCGCAACCCCGAAACCATCGACTACCCCGGCAAGGACGACCCCTCGGTCATCCCCGTCCACCAGGGCATCCTCGAGCGCAAGAAGCGTTTCACAAAGACGTACAAGGAGTCGTTCTACGTCCTCACTCCTTCAGGCTACCTCCACGAGCACGGCTCCTCGGACCCCACCAAGCACCCCCAGCCCGAACTTTCGCTCTTCTTGCCCGAGTGCACCCTCGGCCCACCTTCCACTATGGCTGCCAAGAGCCACAAGTTCCACATCGAGGGTCGCAAGGTCACCGGCAATCAGTCCGCCGTGCCTTCCAAGGGTCTTGCCAGCCTCGGCATGGGTCGCGAGCACGCCTATACCTTCCGCGCTCGCAGCCATGAGGAGATGATGGAGTGGTGGAACGACATCAAGCAGCTCTCCAAGGTCTACCTTACCACCTCGGAACAGATGGACCGTTCCGGTATTGTACCTGCCGCTGTTCGCGCCGCTGGATACCGCTCCGAGGAGGAAGACGAGGAAGAGGAAGACGGAAGCTCGATCGAGGAAGAGGACGAAGAATACGAAGAGGCTGCCGATGAGAACCAGGGCCAGGCTCAAGCTGCGCCTGCCATTCCTTCCGCCTCCACCTCGGCCGTCAAAGAGGAAGAGGCGCCCGCCTACACTGGCGGAGCTGCCTCCCAGGGCGAGGTGGGCCCCAACGGCTACCTCCTCGAGAAGAAGGGCGAGTCGGCTCAGGCGGGCGAGCCTTCCCAGGATGGCCTCAACCGCAGCGCTTCTTCGGCCGGAAAGGAGAAGGCGACTGAGACAGAGGCCAAGGAGGCATGAGCTACTACCCGTCTTGTCACTCACTCTACTCGGCATTCTTGGATGCGGCCAGTAGACAGACACGCGGCTATCGTGCATCTATTGATATCCCAAGAGCTTCCGATTCGAATCCCCCTCATACCTGGTCAAGCTTTGTGATCGTCCCGCGTGATTCTGCGCTCGGATGCACGCTTTGTTTGTCCGCGTTCGTTTGACCGACTGCTTTTCCGTTTCGATCTGTACTTTGTTCTGCTAGTCTCCATTCCATTGCTTCTCATGGTGGATGGAGCTGCTTGTTAATATTCAGTTGGTTTACTTTCAGCCGATCTTGAGTTGTGCATGAGCGACGCTTGGCGGATATGGGGGTGAACGAGGTTGATGGGGGGTCTGTGATACGAAATAGATGCACAAGGTAACAGGTATGATTGCATGTGCACGGTGGTGTTCTATGGAAACACGATGGAGGCGAGCCAATAACGGATGGCAAAGGCAAGGCATGAACCGGCGACTTGGAGTAGCATGGTGTGGAGCCACAGGCTGTATTCAGAGATGTGTGGACCAGTGAAAGGGATTTGGTTGTCGTGGGTTGGATGGGATCGATGTCGGACACGTCGCAAGACGAGGATGGCGTTGAGGATGGTGAGATTCGTAGTGCTCTTGATTCGACGTTGTTGCGCATCGTAGAACTCGAGTTGGACCAGGTGGAGCGCAGAGAGCGACTTGAGCACCAACGTCGAGACGGTACTGGCGGGATGTAAAGGTTGCATCGACGTATTGGTCAGCTGCTTGTCCTTGTCGACATCGCCAGAGCCAAAGTATTGGATCGAAGGATATAGACTGTTGGTCTCGGCGTGATACCTCGGAACGCGATGCCGAGGATTCGGGACCAGTCCAAACAGCTGCGGACAGCTGAGCACAAAGTTGAAGATCTGCGGAACGAAAAATAGCAACACAGTCTTGCTGAAATGTCCCAAGATGCCGACAGTGGAAAACACCATGCCGGCAAAATAGCAAAAGGTATCACCCACAAACACACGCGCCGGATACCTGTTCCACGAGAACAGCGCCATGCACACGGCGGTCAACGGCAGCAAAAGGTAGAGACTGAACAGGTGACGTCGAAGCAACTCGGTGCTCGATCGAGATCCTTGCATGCCAGCACGAGAGTCGAGGTAGAGCAAGCTATTGATGCACAGCGAGATCGAGATCACGATCGCCTGCCCCACCTCGACACCGTTGATGCCGGCAATGATGTTGATGCTATTGGTGCAGAACGTCGAGAGTAGCGACATGTACAGGTAGTACAGCGGACCAAGTTCCAGAATCGACGAACCCATCCATCGCCTCAGCACACCAGGCCATCCAGGCACCACCACCGACGTTGCTCCTCCACCTGCGTAGTAGACGGTCAGCAGCGGGATGCTCGAAATAATCGGGATCGGAAGCTTGTACCTCCAGCGAATGTCGAACACGTCGTCCAAGAATCCCAACACGATTGCCGATAAGAACGAGAGCAAAGCCGACAGAAACGTCGCCAGCTCGTGATGCGGAAATCCAAGCCTGCCATCCATGCGACCTTGCCAATCGTCGGCCGTCTTGTACACGCGCTGCGGTCGAGATGAAAAGTACCTGAACGGGATGAACACGAACAAGACGCCCATGTACACCGCCGCGGTTGGAAGTCCGAGACTCTCTGGAATTGGCTCGAGCTTGTGCTTGAGCAGATCTCGACCCTTGAAGCCGCGAGCGAAAAACACGTCCTTGGTCCTCGCAATGGCTACGCTAGCCGCCCAGTATCCCACTAACGAAAGGCCGAGCGCCGCGAACAAGCCCGGAAACGCATCGTCGTAGTACAGAATCGTCCGTCGCTGCTCCAACGACACAAGGTAGTCAAGCAGCCTTGTGAGCTTGCATGGTTTCGAGCCAAGAAACAGCTCGGCGAGCCATTCAAACGGCGGCCACCCTCCACCACTGGCATAGTGATCCCCGGACGCTTCTAGCTGTAACAACGGCGGAAGCACCAATGCCAGCGTGCCAATCGGCAGCACGAAAGCTGCTGCGACGTGCCAAGTCATGCTGGCGTCGATTGCTTGGTGGTAAGAGTCAAACGACGTCGGACGTCAGACGTCTCTAACAAAGGCCCGTGCCATTCACTATTCGTGATCATCACTCATGACTGACTAATCACCAATTGTGAATATACAGCCACGGGCGAGAAGAATTCCCAAAATCTCAGCGTCACGTCATGCATCAGACCAAACGTGAAACACGAGAATTTGTCAAAATCACGAATCACGAATCACGAATCACGAATCACGAATCACGAATCACGAATCACGAATCACGAATTTCTTGGGTTGAGTGTCGACGTAGAGCTTCTCTTTGCACACCACAGAAGTTACTGTATCTTGAGATTAATCGTGAATCAAAGATCCTTGTCAAACCCCGGATTCGTATTGAACTGCCTTCCCTAGCCAGACCCATGACGGCGCTGCTGCATTCACGTATATGCCCAATCACAACCAAGGGACCAAACGTCAATCGAAAAGAAACTCGAAACAAGAAATGTCTTCACAATCGTGGATTTCAAGCAACTCCGGCTGGCGGAAGCGTTGGTCTCGAAAGAACAAGCGCTGTCCGGCAGCTCTGATGACCTCCGCAGACTTGAACGGCCTTCTAGACCAAGCCAAGCTGCATCTTCAGTAGCAAAAGAGCCGAAAAATGGCACGTCGGAGCGCTATCGCCCCTTACAACAGGAGCTCGCCGCAGTTGGCCACAGCAAACCTCACAGAGGAGCTGCAGCAAAGCGAAAACGAATCCAGACTAGATGAACAGATGTTGATGTCGCTAGGCTATGACTCAAACCCCGGTCACGGGAGCACAGCCGCAAAGCGACGCACTCCAAGACTCGGTGCTCTTAAGACCCAGCATGTGTGTCGTAAAGACGGGTGAAAGTGGGGGAGAGGGGGAAGACAGGGCAAGAGATGGAATGGAATGGAACACGCCGCGCTGCGCCTCACGGAAGAAGAATAAACGAGAAAGAACATAAGAGCATAAAAGCATCAAAAGCACAGTCAAACCCATGATAGCGCAGGCACGCGGTACGTTGCTTCTCGTATGACGAGGTGCTACACGACATCCTCAAAGTCGTCCATGCCATCCTCGTCTTCACCGGTCTCTACCGTCACAGTGTTATCTCCACTCGCGCTCGCATGTACCGTCGACTTGGCGCGCTTGTTGTCTGCATCGCTGGCTGACCGAGACCGTGATCGCTTTCGCTGTGTACCTGCGTCGGTGGAGGGTTGAGTGACAGGTTCAAAGTCGTCAAACTCTTCCTCATCCACCAATGGCGCTTGGTTGGGTTTGGACGACGAGTCTGCCGCTGCTGCTGCTGCTGCTTCTGCCGTCTGCAGACTTGCATACTGCGCATAGTAGTCGTCATCGTCGGCATCATCGTCTTGCCTACCCTCGTCAAGATCGAAGCCGTTGGACGAACTGAGACGCTGTTGCTTACGACCCAGAGCGGTTTGCTCGCCGCTGACGGTACTGGCAAGATGCCAGGCAGGCAGTGCGTTCTGCTTTCGCTGTTCGTCTTCTGCTTTCTGCTTGGCGAGCCGTCTTGCGGCTTCGGCTGCCGGATCATTCGAGGCAAGATCCACCTGCAGAGCAGGCGCGCCATTGACGGTAGAAGGAGGAGCAGACGAAGCGTCTTCCGACCTGGCGGCAAACCAAGGCTGCGAGGCGGCATGCTTGGTCAGCCAAGCGCCGACATCGAGAGGAGGTAACGTGATTCCTTCGGTGCGACGAAGACCTCCGAGCAAAGTGGAGAGCTGCTCGTTGAATCGCATGAGACTGTCCTTGCTCCTCTTGACGTCCTCGGCTTCTTCATTATCAACCAGCTCGGTGCTGCAGCCTGGGGTGTCGCAGACAAACACGTTACGAAACATGTCGAGCAGATGCGCAACTTCGAGAGTCGAGTACGACTTTTTGCACCTGGGACAGACGTAGCCTTTGTTGTCGAGCTCGTTGCGCAGACGCGTGTCGATCTTCTTACGGATTGACATCATGCGCCACTTGGTGACATCGAGGAAGAGCTTGAAATCGAGATAGTAGTACGTCCGAGGAACGCTACGATTGGTGATGGTATCTCTGATTTCGTTTCTGCGAAAGGTGCAGATCAGCTTGTCTTCCAAGAGTTTGGATGAAAGCGCTGCTAGCTCCTTGACTTGAATGCCGAGACGGTGCGCGAGAACATCGGCCGGAAGCACTGTGATGCTGACGAGCTGGTCCATGAGAACAATGTGTCGATCATCGTAAAAGATGCGTGCCACAATCTGAGCCATTCTGCGGATGGCCGAGAGTTGTTCCTCGCTAGCGAGCTTGAGCTCGGAATCGTGGCCAGCACGACCAAGCCCACTTAGGCTTGACATGTTGCCTGTATGGCGGGGGTATACGGCGGCGTTGGAGAAGACGAGGAGGCAAGTGGTGCGAAATCAAATAAAAAGACAGACGATGAGAGGAGGCAAGGTGGACGAGATGCGGTCAGACGTAACAACAAGGAACCTGGAGACGAGAGATAGAACGCGAACAACAAGGCACAACGCAAGTGCCTAGTTGAACACCATATTGTCGGCGACAGTGGATGGTGGTGGAGAGGATAGAGTAGAGGAATCCAGTCGTGAGGGATGATCTGAATCACAATCAAATGAACGAAGAAAAAAAACAATTCATGATTGCAGCGCAGTAACCGCAGTTTTCGAATTATCAATCACGAATCGCATCACGAATACAAATCGTTTGCTAGAAGAATCTTAGAAGAATCGCGCATTCGTCTCTCTTTTGTTCTGCCTCTTTTAGCTTTCTGTCGGTTCCGTCGGTCAGACAAATCACAAATCACGAATCACGAATATCACGAATCACGAATCACGAATCTATCGAGATCACCGATTAGTCTTTGACTATTCGAATCGGGAGATCGGGAGGTGAACCCTTTCTTATGCAGTTCACTCAGGGTCCAATTACGAATTTGGCACGGGCGTGGACTTCGTTATTTACAGTATTTTATCAATCGTGAATATGGCCACGAGTAAGTTGCACCGTTGCACGTTGGTTATACTGTAGTTGATGACTCCAGTCGTGAGTTGGTCAATGAATCACAAATCGTGAATATTTATCTCGACTCTCACATCTCTCTGTAAAGCTCATTTTTGAGTTGTGAGTTGTGAGTTGTGAGTCGTGAGTCGGCATCGTTTTGATTTTTCCTTTTTCTGTCTGGTAAAAATCGAATCGAGAATCGACCTGGACTGAGCAAACAGGAGGCGCACATTTACACGCTTTCCAGTCCTCTTCCAACACCTTGTGTAGCAGCAACAACAGCATCACTTGGCCTCGCCTGCATCAGCAGCATCAGTCTCTTGACCAACGATTACCATTGGCCTCGTCCACGACTCTGTCTTTGACCTCCAACATTCGCACCCTCTGTGCGTCTATCTGGAGCTTGGTGGCGATGCTTTCGCTCCCGTGAGCGCTTCATTTGCACCATTTCGTCGAGTTCTGGGTGCCAAGTTTGACTAGCTCTTCCTGGCTGGATGGCTGGATACAGCTGTAAAGCCGCACTCATGTCTAAGCTTCCTCCGCTTCCCGCCCACCTCGACACCTACGAAGGATGGCAACCCTCGTCCTCGAATCCGAGGATTGCAAAGGTCACAAATCAGATCAAGCCCGCCGAAATGTGGACCCACTTTATCAGTCAACGTCGCCCCGTCGTTATCGATGGCTTGCTCCGCGATCCTGACTTCAAAGCTGCCAAATGGACCAATCTTGAATATCTTCGGTCAACCGCAGGCCATGTACCCGTCAAGATCGAGCCTGTTCACCCCTCCGCAGGTCATTTCGGCACCTCGGTCAAGCGAAGCAAGGTCAAGTTCTCCGAGTTTCTCCAGACGCTCCAAGATGTTGAAAGCGCCGGCAAATGGTACCTCACCACCCAATATGTTGACGACGACGAAACCGCCGACTCGTCCCATCCCTCAACCCCTCACGATCCCGACAGAGAAGAAGATGGCTACGAGCCAGAGCTCGACAATGTCCTTCCCGCTCCCACAAATGCGCTTTCCAACGACTTTCCACATCGTCCAGCCCTCCTCGGCAACCTTGTTCTTCAACAATGTAACTTGTGGCTAGGCAACAGTAAGGAGGGCAAGAGCTCCGGATTGCATCACGACTTTCACGATAACCTCTACATCCTTCTCTCTGGTTACAAGCGCTTTCTCCTCTTCCCTCCCTCAGCACATCGGTTCCTCCATCCTCGTGGCTGCATCGATCGGGTCTATCCCAATGGTCTTATCGTCTATACTCTTCCTGGCGAGCTTCCATCCTACGTGCCTGTCGCTGGCCGTAAGCCCCAACTACCCATACGCCCAGATGGCCTCGTTCCTTCAGAAGCCGCAAGATGGCGTCGTAAAGCTCGTCTTCGCGTCAAACGTGAGATTGACGAGCGCGCCGCTGCAGAGGCAGGCGAAGGCTCCCGTCACAAGAGCCAACGCAAGGGAAAAGCAAAGCAGACCCGTCTCCAAGAGCTAGCTGAAGAGGCCTTCCTCCAAGCTGAGGCTGAACTCCGCATCTGTCGCATGGACGAAGAAGGCATCGACCCTGAGGACGACAGCCTAGACGACGGCCCTGACTTTGACGACGACGACAGCAATCCCGATCTCGACGGTCTCTTGAACACAATCATCGACTTCAACGCCAACCCGCTCATCGATTCGTGTGAAGGAAGCCGGTCTGAAGATGAAAATGACAGCCAGAGCGACGATGACGATGATGATGATCAAGCCCGCCGGCTGATGGACTCCCTTCCAGCTCCAGTCAAACACATCGGCATGGCTGCGCTGGCTGGCGATCCAGCGTCCATGCGAAAGCTTCGTGCCTATCTCGACAGCGTGGCCGAATCAGATCACTCTGACGATGAGTCCGACCATGAGCATGCAGACGCGAATGATTCGAGCGACTCGGAGGCGCTTGACGACACGTCTTCGGCAGATAACGAACAACAGCCTGGGCTGCTTGCTCCGTCCCGGCTCGATCGTCCCAACGGTCTCTCTCACAAACGCAAGAATGAGCCATTGTCAGATGATGCACATGACTCCGACAATCGAGCAGACCAGGAGGCATCAGACACCATCGAGTCTAGTGGCACCCCAGCACCCCCAAAGCGAGTCAAAATCGCTTCGTTGGTTGACACTTTTGGCGCAGCAAGGTCCTTGTCCGGTGATAGCCATGCCAGTAGTGAAGAGTCCGACAGCCAGACGCAAGAACCAGATTTGGGCGATAGCGACGATGATAGCGAGCCCGGCTTCCTTGGCGCCGACTCTGGCTCTGAATTTGGAGACGTGAACGAAGGAGAAGCTCAACTGGAACGCCTCCTCGCAATGGCCGAGCAGGATGCCGATGCTCAAGCTTCACCCGCTGCCGACGACGGCGATGAAGACAACGAGCCTCAAAGCTTCTCACGCATCCCACCACACGTTTTACACCGCTGTCTCAATATTCCCGACGACCCATCTCGACCCATGGCCAAGCAAAGCCACAGTGGTGCGGGCGCGCGCAAAAACAAAGCCGCCGCGTCCGAGCCGTATACAGTCGTACCTGGCTGTCCACCGCCCATCGAGGTGTTCCTGAAACCGGGCCAAATGCTGTACCTTCCCGCCAGCTGGTATCATGAGGTCACGTCTTCGTCACTACCACCTCTAAGGGATTTAGAGGATATCACCGAGCAGAGTGAGGAACCCAGCAAGGTGCATATGGCGCTCAATTACTGGTTCCATCCTCCCGACGCGCTCGAGTTCGAGCCCGTCGAGTCGAGACAGGGTTTCGATGCAAATGGCCAAGGCCGTGCATCAAGCGACATTGTCGTCCCAGGTCTTGGCGTTGGTCTCGGCGAAAGCGCCATCGAGAACCGCGGCAATGGTACAGGAACCCACGAGAGGCCGTACCGCGATGCTGAAGTTTGGGATGAAGTCGCCCATGCGGTTGCTCAGCAGATCAAGCTTGCCAAGGAGAGTGTATCCAGGTGATTCGCATCTCGTCTCATCTCGCATAAAGTACATCATCTCCGATTTCATCTCTTTCCTTTCTCGTTCCATCTGATCTCGTCTCATCACTGCTTGCGATGCCGGAACGCCATTCCACGCCGGCAAGATCGAATCACACATCACGTTTGCCTTTTCTCATGATCAAGTCTCTCCCTTCTTGAATCACGCACGTCAGGTTCGAGCAAAGCCAAAAAAGGATGCGATCGAAGAGATATCTCTATTGCTCTGGACATCTTCAGAATCCTTTTTCCTCAAATGCAACCAAGCTTTGACCCAATGTGCCATCGAACAGTTTCCAAACGTCGGGCATCGATTCAAGCGCTGGAAGGATTTGGGCTAGCTGTTGCTGCGGCATGTTGAGGTTCATGCCTGGAATGTTGATCTGCGAGCCATCCAATGACATGCTTGGCTGTAAGGTCGACCAATCTCGAGCTACATTTGTTTGCTCGTTGCCTTGGGTCACCTCGAAACCGCCTTTCCTCCACGACGGCTCGTTCTTTGTCGAAACTCGCGCGTCGCTCATTCCATTCCGCATGATGTTGTTCGGCGAGATAGCGGCAGGTGTCAATTCCGCATTGCTGGGCACACCGCTATACGACATGAACATGCTCGACAGCGAGTTGGCTGTTTCGCCGGGCTGGAAAGAGACGCTTTGACTAGAGCGCGACGTCGAATTGCCTGCAAGCGGGTTGAAGTTGGTCGAGCCATATCCGAACGATGCGCTTGGTAGAAGACCAAAGTGCTCTTCGTCTGGCGAAGTACCTTCGAGAAGGGCAGAAGACACGTCCGAGTGAACAGAGCCATGGTTGAATTGCGAAAACCAGCTAGCCTCTAGTGTAGGATCATTCGAAGCATTGACTGCATACGATCGATCTACGGTGCGCTCAACCGTCGATAGCGTCTTGCCAAAGCTACTCTGGGTGTTGTTCTGGGTTGCCGCAGGCGGATCACTTCCATTTTCTGGCAATCGGATGCGTTTGAGGACCGAGTCGACTCCATCTGTGTTCTTGCGTTTTCTCGGCTGCCCAGGTTGTCGATCATAACGCTCGCCCTCTGCAAGAAGATCCGAAAGCAGCTGGCATCCTCTGCGAGCGATAGCACTTTTGCGCGTGAAGCGGCCGAGTGCTTCGAGAGCACGCTTCACTTCCTTGCGCCTCAAAGCACGTTGTTCTCCATCTGAGGCTGGCTCGAACATGTCCAACGCCAAAATTGTAACAGCGGCGACAGAGTGGTATGGAATCGTCCACAGCGCTCCTCCGTGGACTCGCGATTGCAGATCTAATTGCGGTCTGTCGTCACCTTCAGCATTGAGACCCAACCCGCGCTCAAGCTCGTGCAGAACGCCCCGTGCGGTTTCGATAGATGCACTGTGCGAGAGCGCCCGTTCTTTCGCCAAAACGTCTCGAGATAAGAAAGCACGATGCATTACAAGGATCTTGTGTTGCACCGAGATAAAGAGATAATGCTGCAGCACGGTGGTAAAGCTTGGCAACGATGCGTGCTTACCTTTCGTAGATTCTGACCGCGTTGGATCGAGGCAAGCTTTGAAACGGTTGGTCACAAAGCGGAGACGATCCTCGTGGTGCTTGACCAGTGACAGGGAAGGCATATCGCGCGTCTTGTTGAGGTCTTCGAAAAAGTCACAAACAATCTTGGCGACGTGGCAAGTGAAGCGCTGTTTGGATGCTACGGTGAGCACACTGACTTCGCGATTGATCAGACGACCTTCTTCCAGATCTTCGTCCGAGCAGTTGTGCGGCAAGGGTGTGTCGTACTGTCCTTCAACAATGGAGAAACAACCACTGAAGGGAATTGCAAAATAATCCTGTTGTGTGAAAGCCCACCAGACTCGCTTGCCTACCTCAAGATCGATTATGCGCTTCTTCCAGATTGCAAATTGTCTACGTGATTCGTCTGGAAGGCGACATGATCCCATATCCTCGCTCTGAATGCCGGCACGATGAAGCACCTGTGCGCGTTGAGCTGCACACGCCTCTAAAAATCTGGCCGTGCGGCCAAGAGCGTGTAAACCGAGCGTTTGAGCCGTCTTGATGCCGATCGCAAGGAGCGAGGTGAGCAAATCGCTTCCACAAATGTTGTGACCAGCGACGCACAGGATTGCGATGGTTTGGCAGGAGTACACGGAAGGTTTAACCAGATAATCAGCCAAAGAGAGCGAGTCCATGGCTGCATGCAGAAGGACTGAGGCAGAACGCATGCGTTCTGTCTCGGAGCCAAGACCGCAATAGGCACCTTCCTCTTCCGACATTTGGTGTATGGCGATACTGCAGATGACGTAGAACAGCGAGAGCCAGGCAGGGTCGATCGCCCGATATCCTTCATACTCGCTGTTGCCCTCTTCTGGCACGGCGATGCTGACGAATGCCTCAACCTCTCTTTCGAAAGTCGGAAAGTGTACACAGCAGTGCTGCCAAGCGCCAATCTCCTTTGCTACCCCAACGATGCGACGAATGGCAGAAGGAGAGAGCATCACAGCTTTGATGCCATCCGTCACCGGCTTGGCAGCTGGTCTTGCAAGTAGATTCGCTGGTGGTAGGTCATCGGGATGCGACTGTAGCAGAGAGTTTATGCGAGCGACTACACGGGAAGGCAACCCGTGACGGAGATGTTTGAGCAGGCGCGATCTGCCGTCTGAGCCATGTTCCGATCCGTTCGCCTCAGAGTCACGGACTCTGGAAGAAGCACAGTTCTCCCCGATCGAGACCAGTACCGGATCGCTACTAACTCCAGGGCTTTCTCGAGGTCCAGATTCGACATCGCTATCAGAAGAGTTAACGTCAAAGTCGACATCGCGCCGCCTGTCTTTGCCGAGCGTAAGAAACTCTAGAGTCGTAGCTGCATCTGTCGATGCCAATTCGGCGTTCCGACCCTGTTGCCGCATCGCGGGGAGACTGTGGTTGCGCTGTTGTGCTAGTTGGGTTGCTGATCCTGGCGTTTCGACAACAGCCGCGTCGACTCTGTCGCTGTCCAACAACTTTCCAGTTCCATCCAGAGGTGTGCGCCCATTGGTGGTAGAAGCGGCCTCGGACTTTACCCAGCTTGCGCGATTGTCGCCGAGTACGGAAATTACATCCTCAACGTCGTTCAGCCTGGCTTTGAGATTTTCCACAGACTCGACTTGGCTTGCATGCTCGTTCAAGCGCTGTTCGATGCGGTCCAACTGCGTCTGCAATCTTGAAAGCCCTCGCAAGACAATGTCCGTACTTTGTTGAGCTAGCTGACTCGAATCTCCCTGCTCGCTGACCACTGTCGAAAACCGTCGACAAGATGCAGACTGCGTTGAGCTTGCATCTAAGGGCGAGTTGTAGTAGCTTAGCTGTTGATCGGGTGACTCGAGCTTCGGGGATGACGGCCCGGCTATTGAATGCGATGAACCCTCGAGCCGGCAGTGCTCTGCTTTGCCACGCTTGATGCATGATTGACAAGGCACCTTCTTATCGCATCGAATTTTGCGCCGCGCGCACTCCGTGCAAGACCATGAAGGGCGCTGACTTCGCTTGTAGGGGACAGGTTCAGTCTTTGTGCCGCCCGTGACGGAGCTCTCACGACTTGTCATTGTTCCGTACGGTTTGCCTCGATCAGGCGTGCTGTGACCTCCAGACGAAATGCGGGTATGGCACGGCGCGTCTGTCCTTGTGCGGCGTGATGGCAGAGACGGCGGTGCAAGCGACGTCTGGAGGTCGACCTGGATCTGCCAGTATGTTGTTGACAGATGGTATATGATGCGTTGTTGAGATGGTGGTGCAAATGCCATGCGAGTCAGGTCACCTGACTCAAACTCGTGACTCTGGCTTCCACTCGTGACTTCTTCTAGCCTTTCTTATCTTTCAGAGCCTTCTTATCGGAGCTTGTGGGGTACAAGCTCTGGCTCGTGATTGGCCGTGGGCCACGGGCGTACTAATTTACAGTGTTAGATCTATACATTCTGCGTCTGTCACTGCAGCATCGTGCATCACAGGAATCACGAATTTGTGAATCAGACACAGAAACCCATTCACGTGATTCACGATTCGTGATTTTTTACGATGTGATTCGTGATTCGTGATTTACGATTGTTTTAAGCTTCTCCACTTGACTCACGCGTATAGTACACGGTAGATGACCTTTTCGACTGGGCGGTGAAGGAGTGCACCGTTCATTCAGCTAACAGGCAACAGGAGTTGCTGGCGGCCATCCATCTACTCCGCTGGGATCCAGTGGGTGTCCACGCCCACGACTTTCTCGTTGAATGGAAGCAGCACGTATCTTGAAGGACCATGGACTCGTTCCGCTACAAGACTCTGATGCGTGCTCTTCTTAGCGACAGGAACGCTCTCTTTACTGCCATCTTCATCGTGTATCAAGGAAGGAATGGCATCGATACATACCTTCATCACACGGTCGCTAGTGTCGCCGAAGTCCTGCGAGAGTGCTCTACGCTAGCAGCCGAGAACGCTCCAGTCAAAACCTTGACCACTTTGGATGACTCCAAGCTAGTCACATTGCGTTACCTCATGAACTGCTGGGCATGCGATCAACTAGGCCGTGCTGCCAATAGCTGCCCTGATGACGAAGCTCATGCACGTTGGAAGCAGAACAAAGCGAAGCTGCCACCCAAGATCCGTGCGAACATATATGTCGTATTGCCGCGTGCGAAGGTTCGAAGCGTTTAGGATGACACGCCGGCCCTTGCGCTCTTCACTCAGCTCAAGCCGGCATCCAACGATACACCAACTCGGCTCATTCCTTTTGTTTTCGACTCTGAAGCTTCCTGTGTTATGTTCAACTCTGCCCATCACGGCAAGGGATGGAACGTTGATGACACGTACTACTCATGACTGCGACGGCGGCAAGCTCCCTGTTCCAAATATAGGGTGACACCGTCAGCTTACTTAGCTTCAGCTCCAAGCTGCTTAGATGCGGAACCACCACCTACAGGAACTGTCTCCTGCTACGAAATCTTCACTTATGAAAAGGTGTCTGTGACTTTCGAGGATGAGGTCTTCTCTGTTTTAAGACCCCCATGGTCATGCCGTCCTTGTCCCAATCAGTAGCGACGGCTTCCCCGCTGCAGCAATGATGATATGGGACGACAGCATGCTAGGACAAGTTGGCTCTCAAGCTTTCCCCCATACGCAAAGCAAGATCCAGCCACTGCCGAGCAAAGCAGAACTGTGGCTCCGCAAACTCGGCTACCCTGGACACAATGCATTGATGCACACACGTTCCACTACTTTCGCCCATGATATCCCTTCGAGCCCTGTGACACAGCCCGGGGTACTCTGCAACATATGCATATGCAGTCAAGCTAGTGCACAAAAGACTGCTTGCCCCCGCCAAGTTCATCACCCCCTTCAGTTGGTGTCCATGGATGTAATGGGTCCATTCGTGATTGCAGAACAGAACACCTTTTCAGGAAGGATATTGTGTCTATGTAACGTTACAGGCGCGAGTGAAGAAGCTTATGAAGATCACGAATGTAGTGTTCACTGACAAAGTTAACTTACGAGAAGGCGTTAGGCATGAGGCTTGAGCATCGTGCATGGAGGCTGTTCCGATCATGTTAGAAGAATATAGTGAAGTTAACTAACCTTCAATATCTTGCCTTCGTGCTTACCAGAACGTATTCTTCAGCATCCCCTCCTCGATCCCGCGGGTTCCTTCAGCACCGAGGCCACGAGGGTGTCGAAGGGGCAGGAGTCCCGAGTATGGGTGCAGCGAGAGGCTTTCTCAATGAATCTGCGAGCTTCTCACTCATATCCTGAAAAAAGGAAAAAGTTGTCCTCGGAGCCACCCCGACAACCACCCCCGATCTAGGCTCCTCCTCAGGGGTGGCTTTCAATAAGCAACTACCCCCATCAATCAACCGGTCCCAGCATACAGCTTAATACGCCACAGTTGTTGTCGATGCAGTTTAATAAATTAATCAATCTAAGCCAACAACTGAGCGAGCGAGCAAGTGAGATGGGCTAGTGAATAAAGAGCCAGCAGCCAAACGAGCGAGTGAGATCGACGAGTGAAAGAGACCAACGAGCAAGACCAACGAGCAAGACCAGCGAGTGAGATCAACGAGATGAACGGGGCGGGTTAGCAGGGTTACAATGATGCACGGGCAAGCTGGCGACAAGGAATCACGAATCGTGAATAGGATGATGCTTACCAACTAGGCAGTTAACGAAGGGGTTTTTGTGGCCATCGGCCGAGAGTGACCTGCGAGAGGAGGACAAAGACGAAGAAGCACCCGAGCTGGATCGAGATCGCTTGCCGCAGACGGTCGGAGGCTGCAGTACGGTCCATGGTTGGTGGACAAGCACGAAGAGATGGGGCTTGCCGAGCACCGACTGCTTGAGGGCGATGGTGTGGCTAGCCAAGTTGAAAACATTCATGATTGAGCTCGACGAAGTCTACGATGGGCGATGGGCAAGGATGCGCATTCGACGACCATGGTGGTAGCGTATGGGTAGAGTCGCTACATGATTACAGACGAGTCACGAGTACGTACTTCTCTCTGATCGATGCTCCAGCAAGCTGCTGGCTTTGCCATTAACTCTCTTGCAACAGTCACGAGTCTCGAGTACCATCTCGAATTGCTAGGCTACGAATCGTGGATATATAACTTTGTTTTGCTCCGATCGTGAATCTTGGATCACGTCGTGAAAGAAGGAAAAAGTCGTCCTAGGAACCACCCCGGCAACAACCCAAGGTAGGTCATAGGTGGCTTCTCACCGCAATCATACCTCGCAGGTGGCTCCTAAGGTGGTTCCTATTCAATATTCTCGGTGAATCCTTAGCGGGCGCTGGATGATCGAAGTCTCCCTTTCCTTAGAGAGGCGAGTTGGGACTGAGTAGGGTCGAGAATGGTTTGGGATGTATTTGGATAGTGTGAATTGGACAAGGGACTAACTACAAAGTGTGAGCGTTCCCTCTGTATTTATGTACATGAGTCGACTGGAGTATCCTACATGAGCTTCTCCCTATACGTCAGCTCCTCATACAACTGACTAGCTGTGGCCACAACTGGCCAGATGCATGAGTCTGTTCTCCCTCAGGTTCTTCCACTTGGTACGAGTCTGTAGCCAACGGCGTGTTCCCACAGTCGTCCAGCGACTTGTGTGAATTTACCCCTGGGCTTCTCGCTACCACCGCTATGTTGTGAAGCGGGGAAACTCTGGCGAGTTACTATACTTGCGCGCGTACCGCGGTCGTACTGCGGGTGCATTGAGCGCGTGTCGCGCGCGTATGGCGCGCGTACTGCGAGTGTATCGCACGCGTACCGCGGACGTACCGCTGGTGTACTGAGTGCGTGTCGCGCGCGTATAGCGCGCGTACTGAGAGTGTATCGCACGCGTACCGCAGACGTACCGCTGGTGTATTGAGTGCGTGTCGCGCGCGTATAGCGCGCGTACTGAGACACCTACTCGTTCCCGTCCGGTCACTCGTGTATACCGGTTAGGTTACTGCAAGGGTTGCATGATTGTGGGCGATCAGACTAAACGCCAATCGTAGATATTCTAACAGTTCCTAGGACAACTTTTTTCCTTTTTAACGATGTGATTTATTATTTCAAACCATTTCGTGATTCACGATTCATGATTTTTGACCAACTACACAGTCACGAGTCATGAGTCCCAACTCGCCTTCCTAAGCACGAAGGAAAGGGAAACTTCGATCAATATAGCGCTCGCTAAGGTTTATGATTCACGATTCTCGATTTGTGATTCGTGATTGCTATCCACGATCATCAAACGTGACCAATCGCAAAACAATCACAAATCATGAATTAATATTCGTGATTACAAAGAAATGCGAAACGAAATTGTGATAAACTGTGGGTATACTCGTCCCCGTCCGGTCAGTCGTGTGTAGCGGTTAGGTAAATCACAAATCGTGAATGAAATTATGTATGGTGAATCGTGAATCGTCTGTTTTGCATATTCTGAGGCGTTGTAAGTCATGAGTGACATATATGGAAAATCGTGCATAGTCAAAGTTGGCACGAAGACACTCGTTATTCAAATTCTTGGTGAATCTTTAGCGGGCGCTAGATGATCGAAGTCTCCCTTTCCTTAGAGAGGCGAGTTGGGACTGAGTAGTGGTCGAGAATGGCTTGGAATGTATTTGGATAGTGTGTTTTGGACAAGGGACTAACTACAAAGTGTGAGCGTTCCCTCTGTATTTATGTACATGAGTCCACTGGAGTATCCTACATGAGCTTCTCCCTATACGTCAGCTCCTCATACAACTGACTAGCTGTGGCCACAACTGGCCAGATGCATGAGTCTGTTCTCTTTCAGGTTCTATCACTTGGTGCGAGTCTGTAGCCAACGGCATATTCCCACAGTCGTCCAGCAACTTGTGTGAATTTACCCCTGGGCTTCTCGCTACCACCGCTATGTTGTGAAGCGGGGAAACTCTGGCGTTCTGAGACACCTACTCGTACCCGTCCAGTGACTGAGAGGGTTGCGGACATTCCGCGAGCTTCCTCGTTCCCGTCCGGTCACTCGTGTGTACCGTTTGGGTAACTGCAAGGGCTGCATGATTGTGGGCGATCAGACTAAACGCCAATCGCAGATATTCTAACACTCGTGACTCACGACTGACCGCAGATAACGGATACGCTACGGCAAGATACTCGTGACTGAAAGAAGAAGCATGCTACAGGCAGTGCGTAGCGTCTACTCGCTTTGTGCGAGCCAGAACATGCTAGGTCAGGTTATGATGTGAAGATTACGATGGCTTTTTGTTGAACTTAATCATATTCTGATTCACGATTCGGGATTAATTCGTGATTGTTTGCGCATGTACATACGCATTCATGATTCACGATTTTTCCTATCTCTTTTCTACGTTGTCAATCGTGAATCATCATGCATGTATTTATGATTCGTGAATATTCCTGTTCTTATAAATGATTCGTGATTTATGATTCACGATTAGTACAACGTGCGAACGTACGTTCACGATTCGTGATTCTTAATCACGAATAAATGCTTAGATATATGCATGGTGCTGAAGTTATGAGTCACAAGTCGTGAGTCGTGATCCACGATTCATGATTCATGATTCACGATTGTTTTTCATGTTTTCTTCACTCTTTGGTGATCAACAACCATTTATATAAAAATTGTGAATGTGTTCCAGATGCACCTCGTGCGATGAAAGAGGAGTAACTTATCCTACATGTATTGAAATTTTTGGTGAATCTTTAGCGGGCGCTAGATGATCGAAGTCTCTCTTTACCTAGAGAGGCGAGTTGGGACTGAGTAGTGGTCGAGAATGGCTTGGAATGTATTTGGATAGTGTGTTTTGGACAAGGGACTAACTACAAAGTGTGAGCGTTCCCTCTGTATTTATGTACATGAGTCCACTGGAGTATCCTACATGAGCTTCTCCCTATACGTCGCCTGCTCATACAGCTGACTAGTCGTGGCCACATCCTGTCAGAAGCGTGAGTCACAGTTAAATTCACGATTCGTGATTCATGATTATCCTGTAAAGTTTTGTATTTTTGTCTTTAATCCTGCCTGTTCTCGTTCAGGTTCTGACAATCGTGAATCGTATTTCGTGATTCGTGATTCGTGATTAGTCCTCTACCCGCTTCGGACAAGCTTTTAGAAGGCCTCATTGCTGCTCGCATCCCTGCGGGTGCTGAGCAGAATCACAAGTCCGAGGATCGTCTTCCCCAAGTATGAATCATTAAGGAGGGGCCTGGACGAAGCACCGCGGATCCTCTTGGTACGTGATCTCATCGTGAGGACGTAGAACTCTGTTCGATGCTCCAGCAAGCTGCTGGCTTTGCCATTAACTCTCTTGCAACAGTCTTGAGTACCTTCTCGAATTGCTAGGCTACGAATCCATACGTTGTTTTGCTCTTGTACCAGGTCTTTCGTCTTGTGTGTGATCTCCTAATCGACTGGCCGATGTGCTATTGAGAGGATGATCGTCCTCGGAGCCACCCTAGGAGCTACCTGCGAGGGGTGATTGCGGTGAGAAGCCACCTTTGACCTACCTTGGGTGGTTGCTGGGGTGGTTCCTAGGACGACTTTTTCCTTTTTTCACGAGGTGAGTCACGAGTATGTGACCAACGGTATATTCACGATTCCCACAGTCGTCGAGTAACTTGTGTGAATCTTCTCTGGGCTTCTCGCTACTAGCGCTGTGCCATGAATCGTGGAAACTCTGGTTAGCTACGATACTCGTGGGCATTTTGCGGACATACCGCGGGCTTGCCCGTTCTGGTCGGGCAAATGAAATTGTTGCGAACTAACTCGTTCCCGTCTGGTCACTCGTGTGTCCCGGTCGGGTAACTGAGATCATGAATCGTGAATGATTGTGGACGTTCAGACTGAACGTCAATCGCAGATATTCTGACACATACCAACAAGAAAACTCACGACTTGCACGAATCGTGAATCATGAATGCAAGAGTATCGCTGAAAAGCTCGACTGCCCTAACTTGCGCCCCTTTCCCGTGAGCGCAAACTGGGACAGAGAATCGACGACCTGACACACGAGCTTAATTCGTGATTGCGCTCAGAGCCGATGCCGGTCGAGCACGGCGTACGTTCAAACCAGTTTGGAAGGAGAAACAAAGAATTCATGAATGTAGTTAACTATAGAAAAGACGAATCACGTGAGTATACAGAACGGCGAAAAGGAGGTGCATATCCGCCCCAAGCTTGCAACATTCACCGATCCTCAATCTCTGTAGAAGCTAGTCCGCCTTGGCAGCAACAAAGCAAATCTGTGAGTGCTCGTTCGAACGTATATCTGCACCACGTCCCGGCTCAGTGGCACATAAAACAGCCGAAGAAGAAGCGGTACTGCAGCTGCGTTCCTTTCGTCAACAACTGATGGCTGCATCCCTCCGATACCGGTGCTCCGCCCCATCCGAGACGAGCCACGCACGCATGGGAGCCGTTTCCCATCGCTGAAATAAGCGAACGCATCTCAAATCTAGTAGCAAGTCACGAGTCGGTTTCGTGACCCGATGGCGTTTCTTGGCAGCTGACCAAGATACTCACGACTGGCCACAAGATGGGAAGGCTTTACCGAACTTCTAGCGAACCTGTACAATCGTGAATGCCTGTACTCTGAAAATAGGGCACAATCCTCGCTGCTTTAAATCAGCCACAGTCGTGGTGCTTCGCAAGCCCCAAATGCCCGGCTACGGGAGGCCAGGTGCTTATCGTCCCCTCAGTCCTGAGTCTTCTACCCACTCTGTGCAAGCTTGTTAGAGGGCCTCATTGCTGCTCGCGTCCTTGCAGAGCCGAGCATAATCTGAAGATCGTCACCCTCAACTATTCACGATTGCAGAGAGGCACCGCCAGACGGGTGTATACTGACGGGTGACTCAAGGACGGACTTGTGACTTATTCATTCTTTGCTCAGTCAGGCACCCAGACATGAGAGTTTGCAAAAGCTGTCGGATCTGGCTGTACAGTCTGGCGCGCTGAACTGCTTGCAATCCGCAAAGCACTTCGTGCTTGGACACGGTGTCGCCAACCAAGGTGCAATGATCCACTGAGACAATCGCGCCGCTGTTATCAGCGTATTTACCAGGCCCAGCAGCGACGAAGACTTATCGACCATCCAAAGCTAGCAGTCGCCAGGCGTGTCAAGGTGGTGCGGGTCTCTGGGCATCGTGTCATTCCAGGGAACAAACGAGCCGACTATCTTGCTCAGAATGCTGCCGACAATGCAAACAGAGTGACAGCAGACCACCGCGAGGAAGCTGTAATCCGGCTGGCTATCCACAGGAGGGTAATGCAGGCACGGAATCAAATATGGAACTCTTCAGCAAATGGATTCAGGTCAAAGCTATAGATACGCTACGAGTTGGAGACCCTTTGAGCTGTACAAGCTTCTCCGGCGGGCCCAGGTATCGTGTATCCATTCATGATTCTGGCACAAACCAGAACCGGCCATGTAGGCACGGATTCATGACTCGAGGCACGCAAAGTCTCAGGCAAAATTGACAGGTGCGATTTGTGATTTCAATCTTGTTCCTGACGACGTTCATGATCATGTCCGCACGAGCTTTGCCGTATTTGTCGCCTGGCCATACGCTACTCAGGTGATCAGATGCCTTCTTAGCTGAATTGCAGACCGAAGCCAGCTGATTCACGATTCATGATTGGAGGTGTCTTCTTAGCTGGCTTCAGGATTAAAGGCACAAGTGATTGTTACGACTCTCCGTCGGTTTTTGTTGTAGCTGGACCAGCCAGAGGTGCTGAAAGAAGGCTCGTTTCACGCTACTCATTCCCGTTCGGTCGCTCGTGTTCTGGTTTTGTGGAACAAGAAGTTGTTGTGGCCGATCGAGCTACAAGAGAAGCTAATCGAAGATGTTCCAACAGAGGTGGCTAATAAGGTGGCCCAGGCGACAGGTACTTCGTTCTTGACGTCGATCGCCTAACTGAGTCATGGTCCGAGTTGCAACAGTGTGAGTCACAGTGACGATCCTGTAACACTCGTGACTAACGCTTTGTTGCTTTGATCGATGCAAAACATGCACGATGCTGGAAGATGCCAATTGTAAAGTGACCGTAGACGGTCATGTGATGCGTGTAATTGGACTCAAAATTCGCGTCCCCCTCCACCTCTTGCTTGCAAAAAAGGAGAAACAGTCGTGAGTACGAAGTTATAAAGCTCGAAAACCGCGCCTTGCATCCACATTCCGACAAAGCGGGTCTGTGCATCGGAATTTGGGTGAGGAATTCACGATTGTAACCTCGGTCGTTGCCAGTTACCCTATCCATTAACAACCACCTCACATACTGTACTGCTTGCGAAGACGTCGATCACATCTGACAACCAAAATGACTTCGGTGGGTACACACGAACCTCTGCGTCAGCTTGAAGCTGAGCTAGATGTGCATCCTGCCATCATATCGGCTTTAATCCGCCGGACAAGGGCATTGACCGCGCGACTCATCGATCGCGACATCGACGAAGCGAGGATCACAGGGGCCGAAGGGCTGATCGACCCCAACGTCGTTTCGGCTTTTCACGAGCTTGGTGGCGATTTCGGTGATGCAGTACCGTACGCACTGATGGAAGCCCGAAAGACGTTCGAGCGCGATGCTGAGAAACAGCCGCTGGACCATGGCCTTAACAGGAAGAGGATGATTGCATGCGAAACACTCGTCCAACGTCTCGTCGCCCACATCGAGAGAAATTCGTACGAAAAGCTCCCCACAAGCACGGGCAGCTACCACATGTGCTTGACCAAGAAGTTTCGACGCTACGAGAGCGACGGCGATATCTCGCTGCCAACATCAGCTCTGGAAGCTGCCATCGATCAAAATTGCGTGCCAATTCTGGCATCGATCGAAGCGAGGAGAGCCACGCAGGCCATCTGGGACGGATCACTTGTGCAGCAGTACTCGCAGCAGGGCTACACTTACTTCGTGCCCTACGACCGAAAGGACGACGGCGCCTTCCTGTCGCACTTCCATCCTTCGCGATTGGGTGTACCCAAATACTCGTACATCACCAACATTATCCTTTGGATTTTCTTTTTGGCCATTTTCACTGTACAAACGAGGACGCTCAAGTCCTTCGATCTCTTCGAAGGTATTTTGTGGGTGATGGCTGCTGGCTATCTGGTCGAGGATGCCGCGCGTTGGGTCAAGATGGGCGGATTGGGCGCAATCGAGTTTTGGACCGTGATCGATATCTTCACCGATGGACTGCTCTTGGTGTCGTTTTGCTTCCGCGTGGCTAGCTTTGTTGCCCACGGAAAAAAGGCGGACTCGTACGAGCTGCGGGCGTTCCAGTTCTTGGCGTGCGTTGCACCGCTCATCTGGGTGCAGCTGCTCAAAGTGTTTGATGGATTTGTCTACTTCGGTACGCTGACGGTCATCATTCTGCGCATGTTCAAAGAGAGTGCCATCTTCTTCACGCTGCTGGCGTTAGTCATGGTGGGCTTCGGCCACGCTTTTCTGGCGCTTGATGCTGCCGACGAGTCTCGAGTGGATAATGTGTTGGTCAAGATCGTCGACCTGCTGACCCAGTCGGTGTTGGGTGGGGCCGATTTTGACCTGACTAGCGAGGATGCGTTTGGTTATCCATACGGTCACATCCTCTACTACGCATACTGTTTTGTCACAGCGGTTATTCTACTCAACATTCTCATCGCTTTCTTTGGCACGGCCTACAGCGATGTAGTTGACTCAGCCGATGAGGTATACGCAGCCTTTTTCTGCCAGAAGGTGATTGCGATGGTGCGGGCGCCCGACCAATTCGTCTACCTGCCTCCGTTCAACTTACTGGAAGCGTTTGTGATCGCACCGCTGGAATGGGTGACATCGCACGAGACGTACGCCAGGATCAATCACACAGTACAGTCGGTACTGTTCGCGGTGCCACTGATGTGGATTGCATTCTACGAGAGCCGAATGGCACGGAATGGAGGTTCGATCCGACTACCGATGCTGGAGACAGAGATAAGCGATCGGACGCACTCGCCGCTGAGTGGCACCGATGAGGATCCAATCGTACCTGAGATGGAGGGCAGCGGTGGACTGCAAATTTCACGAACCAAGTTCGAGGACCTTGTCGGCAAGTTGCAGCGCTGACCATGCTGCTGTGACGAACGATCAGGATAATCCAAAGTAGCTCAGTGTTTGTCTATCATTCGTGATTGCTTGATTGCCTGCGGTGTAAAGTGATCCAAATACATCGTTGTTGAGATTCATAAATTATTTGGCATATAATTCCGTCCATTTTCTGCTGACTTCGATGGCTCTGTCGTTACATATGAGCATCAAGGGAGAGAGAAGAAGAAAGTTAGGAACGTGAGCTGACCGTAATGTGGTAGCAACGGCAAGTTACGCTTGAGCGCGAGACTCACCCTTTTTCATCCTTCTTGTAATGTTCGGCGACATCGTTGGCAAGCGGATCGTCCGGATTGGGAGCAGACAGTAAAGCCTGAACGGAGAGAAGGACTGTGCGGATTTGAAGGGCGGGAGACCACTTGTCTTTGAGAATATCTAAGCAGATGCGGCCAAGCTTGTCAATGTTTGGATGATAGATCTTTGTGAGAAAGCGAACCTTCGGAGCGGACATAGGGTACTCCTCTGGCAGGAAGAGCTCAAGACGGAAAACGCCGCCTAAAAAAAGTTGGAGAGAGGCGCAAGAAAGAATGGTGGGGTCAGTCAATGATGGAGCATGAGGCTGGATTCAACGCGATTTGCGAAACACACCTTCAAAGGGGCTCTGTGAGGGACCAGAGATGACAACGTCGAAGTATCTCAAATTATCCTCGTGCGGCGTTGCGTTGATTCCAGGTGCTGGGTCGGCGATGAGCCTTTCGGTCTCCTGCAGAGGAGAAGTAGGTCAAGCCAGTTAGCGGAGGCGCACGAGAGTGAGAAGAAGTTGAATCAGCATACGTGCTTGATTTGAGTACGTCGAGCTCAAGTGGCCGAGATGTTGCGCTCGACACGCTGCCACTTACCTTGATGATGCGTTTTGGCAGAGACATGGCCGGTAAGATACTCCCAATAAGTCGACACACCTGAGAGATGTTCAGGGCAGAGGGAGACGAAGGGGGCTGATTGTGCGATAAGGATGCTCTTAAGGCCGACAAGGTCTGAGTGATTTGAGCGCGTATGCAATCAAAGGGCTGCGATCGCCGAGATGATGGTTGTGAGATCTGCGACGAGTAGTGCGGGTGATTGAGAGAGGCTAAGTAACCTAGTCTTGCGTCGTGAGTATTGGTGAATCACGATGGGTGACAACTCCACACACGGACAGAGCCAGAGTAAGGATGCATTCACGTTTAATCCGATTCGTGATTGTTGTTGCGTTTGCAAGCACGAAGGCTTGTGTCGATTTGGGACCAGCGACGCCCTATTAGTGTATCATTAGATCGCATCCCGATGTACAGATTTTGCAGCTATGCAGCTATGCAGCTGTGCGTGGTTCGTGTGTGATGCGAGGCAATCGTGAATCGTGAATCACGAATCGGAATCACGAATCACGAATCGTGCGATGAGTCGTGAGTGTGTGGAATTTCTGATTTCGAAATTGTGAATCGTGAATCACGAATCTGTGAATGTTGCAAGGCAGTGCTTGATGGCCCAAGCTCTCACGTCTGATCGGTGTGACTGTGACTGCCTTCATTCACGATTGTGACTCGTGACTGTCACTTGTTTGGAGCCATCATGAATATAATCTGAATACTACTCAGCATTGCTCCACACTCGACCTCCTCTCCGTCCACTCACGAATTCCACCAGCATTCACGTGGTTGACTATACTCGGTTCAAACGCGGCTCGTAACGATTCTCGATCTATCTCTCAAGCCGTATCACTGGTTACACCATACCGTCGATTGTATGAACACCATTCAAAAGCAACGGCAAAGGCAGCACTCTTTCTCGCTGAATCCACCCGCAAACTCGTCGACAGTATCTGTTGATCCCACCACACTTTTGCGAAGTGCCAATACCCTCATCGTGGCCAGCTTGTTGCTTCTTTTTGTTGGCATCATCCCACTATTTTTTCCCACCAACCCTTACGACGTATCCTCCAAACCAGTCTATCTGCGCTTCCCATACAGCTGCTTCTTTTTCTTGCCTCTGCTCATTCCACTGTCCACGTATATAGTTATCGCCCGCTGGACTGGAGAAAAGCATTACCGCCATTCGTGAGCCATGCCCTCGGTCTCCACCATTTCGTCTTCGGACAAATCCAAGGTGAAATCCGCCATTCCTTCGTCCAGCAACAAGATTATCACCGCTACCGTCGGTCGTGTCTATGCTGCTCATCCAAGCCCGTCTCAATGGAGCTACACTGGTGTTGAGGGCGCCGTTGCTTTTGTACGCGATCTCGTCAAGGCTACGTTTTACTTCAAGGTAATCGACCTCAAGGGCACTCGAGGCGTCATCTGGGAGCACGAATTCTACGATGGCTTCCAGTACAATCAGGATCGTACCTTTTTCCATTCGTTTGAGGGCGATGATTGTCTAATAGGCTTTTCCTTTGCCGACGAGAGTGAGGCCAACGACCTTTTCAAAAAGGTCTCGAATCGCAGCAAGTATGCAAAGTCAAAGTCCAGCTCATCCAGCAGCAAAAAGAAAAAGGCGTCCTCAGGCGGCAAGATCGACAAGTCTATGATTGGCGCCCCCTCTGGCTTCAAGCATGTCGCACACATGGGTTTCTCCGCCGAGCATGGGTTTAGTGCCGAAAACGTCGATCCCACCTGGCAGGCCCTCTTGGAGCAGCTCGGCAACCTCGGCATCAGCGAGAAAGATATTCGTCAGAACGAGAGCTTCATCAAGGACTTTGTTGGCAAACGTGGCGGTCCAGGTGCTAGCGCCAGGCCAACACCGGCCGCGGCTCCTAAAGCAAAGAAGGTGCCGCCTCCCGCTCCAACAAGTAAGCGAAAAGCGCCTCCCCCGCCTCCGGCACCCAGATCTCGCCATGCTGCCACTGCGTCCACCGCCTCTGCATCCTCCTCAGCACCAGCACCAGCACCTCCTCCACCGCCTCCCCGCTCAGGTACAGCAGCTGCTACTCCCCCTCCTCCTCCTCCGCCCCCTTTACGCGCTCCAGCCGTCTCGAGTGCACCACCTCCGCCCCCACCGCCTATGCGACCCGCCGCAGGCAGCAGTGCGCCACCCCCACCGCCTATGCGACCCGCCGCAGGCAGCAGTGCGCCACCCCCACCCCCTCCTCCCCCGCCCATGAGTGGCAGCAGTGCACCTCCTCCCCCTCCGCCACCCCCTACAAGTGGCTCGGCTCCCTTGCCGCCGCCTCAGGATGGTCGCGGCGCGCTACTTGCTTCCATTCAGGGCAAGGGTGTGCACAACCTCAAAAAGATCGATGCACCCGCTTCATCTCCTCTTGGGAGAGCCGCTGCGCCAGTCGCAGCCGCCGGTGCCGGTGCCGGAGCAGCTGCCGCCGCATCGGGCTTTGATTCGCCCAGTGCAAGCGGAGGCGATGGTGATCTTGCGAGTGCTCTTGCTGCTGCTCTCAGTCAGCGCAAAGAGAACATGGGCGACTCCGACGAAGAGGGGTCCGACGATGATTGGTGAGAGGTCAGTTTCGGGACGTCATTCTGCATCTCTCAGCTTAACAAAACACACTCGTGCCACTTGCAATGTGCAATTTGATTTATACAACGTTGAAAAAGAAAGAACATACTGAATTTGATCATCTGACGTGCTTTGGCATCAATTGACCGCCACAGCAGACAAAGAGGTGGTCGCTTTGTTCTCGTTCGACTGGGCAGGGGCCGCAGAGCGTGCAGCGATGCCGAGCTTGTTCCTCTCCAATGCCTGCTTGATAAACTCGGATCCTGTGATGGGTGCATACTTCTTGCCAGGTCCTTGGATCACAACGTTGCTGCGCGCCTGGTTGAAGAAAGCGATCGAGTATCGCGGGCCTTTTGGCTCGCCTTGCTTTGGCAATCTGACCCTGTGGAATGTCGATTTGAGTCTGTCATCTGACCACCGCATCAGCTGGTCTCCGATGTTGCATACGATCCGATCACTTCTAGCTTCGACATTCTTCCAAGTGTTTCCGTGGCCAAAGTCGCCCACCACCTCTCTACCCGGGCAGACCTCGAGTCCGCCCTCTCGGTCACGCTGGAAGAGCATGGTGAGCACATCAAAATCGGCATGGCTGCCGGCCCTCCAGAAGCTTTCGCCAAACTCTTTGCCTTCCACGCTGTGGTAGTGCAGCAGGCGTAACGTCGACTGAGAATCTCCCACACCTGGATCCACCGTGCCTTCGGTGAAAGTGGAAAGCGGCAGTCCAAGACCCTCGGCGAAGCATTCCATGACCTTGACGCTGAGCTGTTGCACCGCAAACATGAAAGCTTCAGCACGGGCGCGGAAGTTGGGAACATCGTCGTTAGAGGGCCACATGCCCTCCATACGAGCGAATTGCAGCTGCATCGATTCCTTTTGGTCGGCGGTGCCAGTCGAAGGTCGGATCTGAGCGCCTTTCTCCCAGCCCATGTTCTTGCCATTGAGCGGGGTTTTGGCTTTCACATCGTCGGGCAGTGCAAAAAATTCTTGCGAGAGCGAGAATGCGTCCTGAATCTGCTCAGTCGAAATGCCATGGTTCTCCAGAGTGCTGTAGAGGTATACGGAGACCAACTCGTCAGTATGACGGCAACGCAGAAGCAGAAGAATGTGTGCAAGTAATTCACTTACAAAAAGCCAATGCGAGTGCTTGCATCCATGAGTTGGTCGATGATCTCGGTCCGGCGTTGCTCGAAGTTGTGCAGCGAGATGCACGGCACCGAGCTTTGGTCGTCTGTTTCGAAAGTCATGCTGGTGGTGTGCTTGGCTTTGAGTGAGTCGAGTAGGTTTGAGTTGTGATGTGGGTCCTTGTTCGTCTTTCGTGGAGAAACTGCCGCTCTTTTATTCCTCTGCGTCTTACTTTTGGACCGTACCACGAAGACCTCGCAAGCCGGCGAAGTCAATTGCAATTCTCCAGCCAAGCGAAAGTTTTTTGGCCCTTCGCCGAAACAATGGAGCAGATGAAGGCAGCTGAACTGATGATCTATCCGCCTTCAAACATACTTCCGCGCTGTCGAGATAAGCTAGTGCGGGATACGCGCGGATTTCCCATGGCGGATTTCCCGCGGCAGACTTATCTTGACACGACTAAGGTGAAAGGGCGATAGCTGCACGTCACCCCTCCAGCCTGGCCGCATTCTGAAGCATGCAGCAAGAGATAGCTTTATCATACTGCAGATGTAGCAACGCGCCCTCCTCATAGCATCACCAGCTATCATAGTGCTGTGTTGGAACCAGAAAGCCCAATGTTGAAATTTTTTTTCTTCTTTTTAATCCATGTGTACTGCGCTCACAAGAGGTTCTTCAATAAAATCTCTGCCACAAGAACATTGAACTTCATGACCACCAGTCGTCTCTTTTTGCAAGAATCGTACCTCACACGCCAATTCACGACGATGTACATCGCCACGATTGCCTCAGTCTTGCTGGCTGCAATTCAAGCTGTCGCTTACAGGGAGGACATTCACCCCGAATTCCATTCTGGCTTGTCCATCAATTCGGTTCCTGCTACGGATCGCGACCACTGGATGCGACTCGCCAACTCTGCCGTCTACTATCCACCGGTATCCCATCCGTGTCCACAAGCGCCGTTCGGAACAGCAATCGTCAACACGACATCAAACGAGCTCATCTGCGCCATTGCCAACCGTGTCGGTTCGACAGGTGACCCAACTCAGCACGGTGAAATCACAGCGATTCAGCACTGCACCAACGTCCTGCAGAGGAAAGGCCTGTCACCACAAGAAATTCTGGCAGCTTGGAAGCATTTCAGTCTGTACACGAACGCAGAGCCCTGTACGATGTGTCTGAGCGCCATCAGATGGGCTGGGTTCAAGGAGGTCATCTATGGAACTAGCGTCAGGACTATTGCCGAGAGTAAGTCAATCAATGGATGTTGAGGAAATTTTCGCACAATTGGCTCACTTCTGACTGACATGTTGTGGCTCTTCTTTGATCGCAGATGGTCGAAACCAAATTTATATCCCCTCAAACCTCGTGCTCGAGAAGAGCTACTCGTTTGGTCATGCTACGCTGATGTAAGTTGCAAGGCACACCCTGCGCGGAGCTTTTCATGTACTCAACTCGAAACGTTTTTGTCTTCCGTATCCATAGGCTCGGAAACGTTCTGACAGAAGAGACGGACCCTTTCTTCCAGCACCAATTCAACGAATCAGCACCGTGTCGTAAGTCTCGGCCGCCGAAGCCTGCCTCCCAGTCGTCTATCCTGCCGTACGAGGGCTCTAACATTCACAATTTTCCTTCGTGCTTGTCTCGACTGTAACAACAGCTGTTGGCTGCCGCAGGTCTCGAGTCGACGATGCCCGCGTTAAGACGTGCGAGCCGGTATCTGATTGGCAAAAGCTGGTGGATCTGTCACACGCTGCAGATGATCGCATGGGAACTCAACCGACGCCCAAAACTCCACTTCACATTGAGCTGTGAAAGAAATCATGTACCTATGCAATTACAAACACCTTGGTCTCAAAGCGTCTAGCACGTCTGTAGATAACAGTCTGTGTACGACATCGTCTTGTGCAGCAAACAATCAGACATAGAGATCCGAGTGGAAGCAGCGGAAATGGCCGAGCTGCACGGCCGAGTTTCCTTGTTGTTTCGCGCTTCCGGTACTCGCGCTCAAGAATCTTCTTGAATGTGGAGGGAAGGCCCACTCGTCCACCCGTTTGAGCTCGGAGACCAGATGCTCAGGCATTGCGCAAATTCGGCCGTTGTTGGGAAGACCGCGGGAAGAAAATTATCTCGGGTGAGTTCTCAGATACGGGCGAGTCTGATCTCTGCCAGTCTTGATTGATGCATGACCCGTTGCGCTTATCAGTCAGGCATCGGAACGGCAAATCTTGACAGGTGTCCCGTCCTTGTGGCAAGCCACTCGTGATTTGTTTTCTTGGCGTTTTTTTATAATATACTGAATTTTTTTCTTTGTTCAAGAGTTTGGCTGAAATCCGCCTGACACTCCGTTCGTGATGTTTCCATCTGAGTACAGACTCACTGAACCTCGTGTCTTCCCCGCTGATAAGAGAAGCACTTTGTTATCTATCCAATGTCCCGTCCTTTCGCTTACTTACAAGCACAGAGCTCAGCCTTCACGGTTTTCCAGATCAAGCAAGATCCTACAAAAGATCCAGCCACGCTCAAAGGATTCTCGCGCTGCTCGGTCTTCTCCGAAGCTCGTTCTGTGGAGAGTGCCACGCGACATGGACCCCTGCGATAGAGTACGACCACATGGCTGCATCACACTGAACAACAAATGTGTACATCTGTCCATTCGGAGACACTATCGCCTCGCTTCTCTTGATGACTGAGATAGCTATCGACTCATGCAAGAGGATGAGCAAGGCTCAATCGTATAAGACCGTCGGCATTTGCTGAACCCTCTTGGAGTCCATCTCTTATCCAAACCTTCTTCACTCTCTGCCCTGGTCTACACTTCAACGATGGAGAACAAGCCTAACGTCGTCGTCGAGGATGGCTCACTCGCCACTATTCCCGCAGCTCCGACTCGATCCTTCATCGGCAAAGTCAAGCGCGGCGTTGGCGCGCTCAGAACGAGAAAAGCATGGCTGGGCGACCACAACTACACGGCCATGTTCACTCCGACCATCCCTTTCGTCTGCAAGCCTTCCTTGACAAGTTTGCCCTTCTACGCGGTTGATACCAAGCTGCCAATCTTTCTCGCTTTAGTGCTTGGCTTGCAACATGCGCTCGCTATGGTTGGTGGTGTAGTCACACCTCCACTCCTTATCGGTAGTAGCAGCGGTGCCAACTTGGGCCAGAGCGATACGCAGTTCCTCATCGCTTCCACTTTGATCTGGTGCGCTTTCGGTACAGCACTTCAGGTCTCTCGCACTCGTCTTTTCAACACAAAGTACTACCTTGGCACTGGTATCGTCAGTGTTACGGGAGCCAGTTTCGCCACCATCTCGATCGCCCTCTCTTTCTTCGCTCAGAGCTATGCAAACGGTTACTGCCCCATTGGAGCGAACGGAGTCAAGCTGCCTTGCCCCAAAGCAGTGGGTGCATTTATGGGAACTTGCTGCCTGTGTGGTCTGATTTCTGTCGCTATGGCTTTCATCCCCCCCAAGGCCATTCGCAAGCTCTTCCCTCCTCTCATTGTCGGCATGATGCTCACCCTCATCGGAGCCTCATTGGTCAAGTCGGGAGTGACAAACTGGGCGGGCGGATCGGGTCCATGCGCAACCAACCATCTGATCAAGTGCACCATCGGCAAGCAGAGCCAATATTGGGGATCGGCACCTCTTATCGGACTCGGCTTTGTCTCTTTTGCCACCATCATTCTGTGTGAAATCTTTGGCAGTCCCTTCCTCAAGTCTGCTTCGGTCTTTGTCGGTCTCGTCATGGGTATGATCGTAGCCGCAGCCACCGGGTACTTCAACGAGACGACGATCAAGAGGGCCCCCGCAGGCGCGTTCTTGTGGACCACCAGATACCCTCTCAGCATCAAGCCCGAGCTCATCCTGCCTCTGTTGGCTGCATACATTGTCATTGTCGCCGAAACCGTTGGCAACGTCACCGCTTCATGTGATGCTTCTCGCCTGCCCATGGACGGTACTGAGTTCGAATCGCGTATCCAAGGTGGTATGCTCGCCGACTCGATCTCTGCGACTCTGGCCGGTGTCGCCATGGTTCCTCCTCTTACGACTTTCTCGCAAAACTCGGGAGTGATCTCGCTCACACGCAACGCCTCGCGCACCGCCGGTTTTGTCTGCGCCGCCATTCTATTCCTCATGGGCGTCATTGGTAAATTCTCATCGCTGTTCGTCGCCATGCCTTCGAGCGTGCTTGGTGGATTTACCACCTTCCTGTTCGGCTCCGTCGCCGTCGCCGGCATCCGTATCATGGCCTATGCCAAGTGGGATCGAAGGGCACGCTTCATCGCTACAGCCGGTATGAGTTTGGGCTTGGCCAGCTTGACCCAACCTAGCTGGTTCTCGTACTTCTTCACATACAAGGGGTCCAACGCTGGTCTCAAGGGTTTGATCCAGGCCATCGTGCTAATCGTCGAAGAGCCTTACCTTATCTCGAGCGTGCTGGCCATCATGCTCAACGCTATCCTGCCGGCAGAGATGGAGGAAGAAGCTCATGAGACGGTTGTGGACGATGCTGCTTCGTCCAATACCGCATCCGACTCCAAGATGAACCCGGTCACAGAGCCCACGACTTCTCAACTGCCCGATCTCGAGAACGGCGAGGAGGCTCAACGAAAGTGGAACCAGCCCGGAACCTTTTTCGGACGTCACTGAGCGCACAGTACACAGTACTCGCCTAGATATCGCTCTTTTCCCTTTAAAACTTAGTTGACGGTGCACATGTAAATAGGTTAGTTAACTTGAATCTGGATTACATCTGGGATGACTACAGCCTCGTGTGTGGTAGCGTTGCTCTGGTTCCTCATGAAGATTATCCTCGTGTCTCTTCGATGATAGAACGGTTCTGTAGTGTTGCATCGTGGCTTGACGACGTTGACTGCAGCAAGGAAGATAGAGCGCGGCAGATGAAAGCTTCGCGGTGAATTGGAGGTGACTTCTCCAGCTTCCAAGCTCAAATCTGAAAGAAACGGTCGAAGTTATGGCTGGAACATCAACGAGTAACAATGTGAATGAAAGTCTCGACATTCAATGATTGGCTTTTGGTATGTAGTGCCCATGAAACTGAATTCGATCACAATCTTGAAAACACTCTTTCAACATAACTTACTGTTTGAATAACCTCAAGATATATTTCCGCTGCATGCCTAAAAGCACAGATACTGAGAAGCCCTACTTGCCATCGCTTTGAACCTTTGCTTCTTATCTCGATGCTTCTGGTCCTTCTCCTGCTCCTTCTGTGCCTCTCGGTCATCGTCATCCTCCGGCATTTCCTCGTCTTCGAGCAAGACGGGTAACTTGTCACCGGCACCGTCCCTGATGAGATCCCTTCTCCTTCTTCGAAGATCTTTTTCGTACTGAACAGTGTCCGTGTAGAGATCGACCTCTTCGATTGGGATCAGCTTAGTCTTTTTCCACAGCTTCCATCCTAAGAATGCTAATGCGAAGAAGACGAGCTCGATATAGTAAGAGAAAAAGTCCGAGACGTTAAAAGGCTTGAAGGCGGTCCATCCTTGAACGAGGATCATGAGAACAGAGCCTATGACGGCAACGTAAGGACCCCACGGTTGCGTCCAATTCTTGTAGATAAGTGACGACTGTTTCCCTTGCTTAACGACGGCTTTGTGAAAGCGGATGGACGAGACCCCAATCGCGGCCCAGGAAAGCTGATTGCTGACACCCACAAGATTCTGTAGCCAGTTCCAAAGGTCGCCGGCGCCGATATAACTCGAGCCGAAGCACAGACCGGAGATGCTCGCTGTACAGGCCAGAGCAACCCAAGGTACACGAGTGCTTTTGGAGACAGTCGCAAAAATCTTGGGGGCCTGACCGTTTGTTGCCATTGAATGAAGAATCCGGGTCCCGGCATAAAGCGCGTGATTACCAGCCGACAGAGCTGATGTGAGAACAACGGCGTTCATGAAACTAGCCGCGCCGTGGGAGCCAGCCTGCTTGAATACGAGAGTAAAAGGGGAGACAGCGGTGTTCTTGGACTTAAGCCCTGGGGTGTTGTAAGGGATGTTGATGCCAATGATGAAGAGGGCGAGGATGTAGAAGAGAATGATCCGCCAAAAGACGTTGCGTATGGTCTTCGGGATTGTCTTGGATGGGTTGCGCGTTTCTCCGGCGGTGATGGTAAGGGACTCGGTTCCGCCGAATGCAAAGGAAGCGGTGACGAAAGAGGAGACCCAACCACCGAAACCACCGACGAAGGGTGCATCGCCGATGGTCCAATACCTGAAACCAAGGTAAGAATGGGTATCATTGACACCGGCATTGACGACGATACCGACAATGATAAAGGCAATGATGGTGGCAATCTTGAGAAGCGAAAGAAGATACTCGAGCTCTGCATATCCGCGCACAGAGATAACATTGACGGAAATCAGGAACGCGAGGGAAATGAGAGATAGGGCCCAGCCAGGAAAGACGTCGTCGGAGACCCAGTAGTTTTTCAGGATCTGCATCGCCGTTAGGTCTGAAGCTACGCTGATCGCGTCATTCAGCCAGTAATTCAGATTGACAGAAAACCCTGCATGAACGCTCACAAAGCGAGTGGTGAAGACGCCAAAAGCACCAGAGGTGGGGACAAGCGCAGCCATTTCGCCCATGGCTATCATGGTAAGGTAGACAATGACACCGACGAGCGAGTACGAGATCAGGATCGAGAGAGGACCAGAAGTGGCGAGTGCTTTGCCAGAACCGAGGAAGAGACCTGTGCCAATGGTGCCTGCGAGGGCAATCATCTGGATAGTACGCTCGCCCAAAGCACGGCGCAAGCGAACCTGTTGAAGAGCAGCATCGGTGATGGGTGGGTGTGTGGACCCAAAGCCGATGGTACTGGTCTGAGAGCCAACCTTGGACAAGGTGGGAGCAATATCTTGATCCATATTGCTAGAGGCTTTCGAGTTGTTGACGGTCATGGGTGAGCGAGCGTCAGCAGGCTGCTCGACGACAAGATCGCTGCTGGGATTGTCGACCATGTTCGGCCTAGTGTTGGAAAGCGGATCAGGCCAAGGTAGACGGTTTGACGGTGTGACTGAAAGAAAAAGCTAGGAAGACGTTCAAGAATCTATTCTCCACCAGCAAGGCAGTTGGTCCCGCCATGTGGTCAGCCAGATGATGGACATGAGACAGGCCCATACTGAGATTGGTCTAAGGCACCACTAGTGACAGCAAAACTTGTTGCATGGTGGGACAGACGGTGCAAATAATTTCCAGAGGCAAGCGTGAAGGTCGATGGCGTGCTCAAGAGAAATGTCACCGGTGTTAAGCACGGAGTCTCGAGCCATTCCTCAATACTTCAGCCACAGCGACGTTGAGTGAATTTTGGAATTCACGATTTGGTCGCGGCAACACTCACACGACTGCAACTACGAACTACGACTGCATTGTGTGACAGAAACAAGTGTTGGACGGCGAAATGAGCGAAGGCGCTCCCCTTGGGAACTTGACCGTCGGCAGGGGTTTGAATGTGATTTTTTTTTTTTTTGATTTTTTTTGATGCCACAAGAAACACGGACAAGCACGGAAGAGTCACGAGTGTGTGCGTTTCTTTACTTAAGTTAGACGTATTCTTCGAAATCTCCCGAGCTGAATCTCTAGAAAAGAGTAAATCACGCACAGAGAGGATATGTAAACTTAGCGTGCAAAGTTCGACTGGTTATCGCACGACTGCCACATGATGGTGAGGCGCTCCACCAAACTAACACTCTACGCTGTGCTTCCACGTTCACGCTTGGTCGACGTAAGGCAGACATGTGTCCAGAATCCTGCCTGAGTGGGCAAGGGCGAGACGATTCGTAATTGATCAGGGTCGGTAGAGGTACATTCTTCCCTCCCACGGCCTCAACTTGCCTGGCTCACCCTTCTCGAGAGTCTCAACAAGCATCGATGCCTTGTTTCCCCCAGCCTCTTCTGGCACCGTATATTCCTGCGGGCAGTTGGAGAAATTGAGCACAACAAAGACCCTTTGGCCGTTATCGTCTTCTTGACCACCTTCTGGAATCTTGAGGTATTTCAACACCTGCTGGTTCTCCCTGTCCAACAGCCTAAACTCTCCTCTCGCAAGCAAGCAGGCATATTCCTTCCTGAGTGCTAGTCCTTTGCGATAAAATGCTAGCACCGACTGGTCGTCTTTCTCCTGAGCAGCTACGTTGATGCTCGTGTAGTTGTCGTTGGTTCTCATCCAAGGTACAGTGTTCGGATCAGTGCTGAATCCGCCATTTGGCTCTGAGCTCCACTGGACTGGTGTGCGTGCGCTGTCCCTGCCTTGCTTATTGATATCTTCGAGTGTCTTTTTCAGCACCTTCTCATCTCCTCCCGAGCGTGTCACTGCATCTCGGTAATAGTTGACGGCAATTACATCCTTGTACTCTTCGTGAGCCCAAGCCTTTGGCACGTTTGTCATTCCGATCTCTTGTCCTTGGTAGATGTAAAGCGTTCCGGTGAGACCGATCTCCATCAGTGCGAGCATCTTTCCACTCGCCGCGATAAACTCTGGTCGGTCTGAAGCGTATTTGCTGATGGCTCTGGGCAGATCGTGGTTCTCCAAGAACACGGTTGGCCATGCGTCTGTACCCTCAACGTATCGTTGCCACTTTTCCACCACCTCCTTGAGCTCCTGGAGCGAGAACGGATGCGTCGCATAAAAATCGTTCTCGTCTCTTCCCAGGGTAGAGATATCGAACTGGAAAACTTGGCTCAGTTCGTTGCGTTCTGCCGAGATGTACCGAAGCACGTCCTCGATCTTTGGCGTGCTCGGTAGCTCGCCCACCGTCATGGCATCGTATTTAGCGAAGATGACACCCATTTCTTGCAGATATTCGTGCATCCTGGGACCGTTGCAGAAGACTGTGTCACCCATCTGCCACTCAGCATTAGGATCTGTGATGGGTGCGTCGGGAAAATCCATCGGCTTGCTGTACAGGTTCACCGTGTCGACTCTGAAACCATTGATGCCTCTTTTAAGCCAGAACTCGATTGTGTCGCTGTACAGCGTGCGTCGACATTCCACGTTACTCCAATTGAGATCGGGCTGTTGCGGTGTGAAAAGGTGCAGGTAATATTCCTGCGTTGCTTCATCCCACGTCCAAGCAGATTGATTGAGGGCACCTCTCCAATTGTTCGGAGGCCTTCGCTCGCCCGTCCTGGCATCGTACTTGGCAGGTCGCCAGATATACCAGTCCCTCTTAGGACTGACCTTGCTCTTCTTGGACTCCTGAAACCATGCATGCTGATCAGAGGTGTGATTGATGACGAGGTCTAGGATGAGCTTGATCTCGCGCGCATGGCATTCACGGATCAGCTCGTCCATGTCCTGCAGCGTACCATAGGGAGCGTAAACGTTCTGGTAGTCTGAGATATCGTAGCCCATGTCGACTTGGGGAGACTCGTACATCGGTGAGAGCCAGATCGTGTTGACTCCTAGCGATTCGACGTAGTCGAGCGTCGAGATGATACCCTGAATATCGCCGATACCATCATTGTTGCTGTCCTTGTAAGAAGCAGGCCAGATTTGGTAGACGATGGCATCGCGAAACCAAAAGGTGCGCTTGTCCATCGCAGGTAGAGTGGCCATCACGTTCAATGGCGTGTCAGAGTATGTGTTTGTCGTGATTCAGGAGGCAGAAGGGGATCGAACCGTGTACCACTCTGGCTCTTGGGTATTTTAGCCTTGGAGGTTGGTGCCAAAGCTGCGCACAGGCACCACAAACGCTTGACTCAACTCACTGCGGGGGTAGAGCAGTGTTTGCCGGTGGGCAAAGAATGCGTGTGCAGAACAAGCTCAAGTTGTCACCGAGCTTCTACCGAATTCAAATGCATCCGCAATAGACGCTGGGGAACGAGCAATCTCATCGCTCGGTCTAAAGCTGGCCGACAACACAACAGAATTGACCGGCGTGGCGGGGTTCCTGATTCACGAATCATGTGATTGACTGGGCCGCTCGGTGTGCCAAATACCGATGCCGAAGGCTCTTGAATCAAATCTAACAAATTACCGCAACGTCCGTGGTCCGTGGTCCCATGCATGATGTTCCGTGTTCCGTGTTCCGTGTTCCGTGTTTGGTGTTTGGTGTATTCCATGGTTCCGGCCGGTAGTGGAGTGGAGGTTGGTCTATGACGATCGCATTCCGATTTTAGCAGAGAATCGGAATGAGACGCGTTTTGGAAGAAGCCTCTCAGACTTTGGTCGGCATCGCACGGCTCATCTACATGGTCAATCTTGAATCTTGTCACTAGATCGACTACCACCGACTACCACCTCAATTCAAACATATTAAGCAACAATGGCATCGCAACAGGCATCCACATCCAGCACGAAGGTGTCTTCCGAGGATATTATCTCGCAAAAGGTGAGCTTGTCATTTCCAAACGTGCTCAAGGATGCCAGCGAGCTGACGTGATTGTGGCATTGCTTTTCAATGCTTCTGCCAATGCAACTCAAACAGACTGATCTTTGCATCAGCAATGCAGTAGTCAAGACAGGTATCGGATTTTCTGCTGGTGTCGTTCTATCTGTTCTCCTCTTCCGACGTAAGTCCAAGACGATGTCACAAAGCCTCATTCAAACCACAGCACTTAACTCACCATCTTCTCTAACCCTGCGCCCTTGTTTGACACTAAAGGACGAGCCTTCCCCGTATGGCTTGGAACTGGATTCGGTCTCGGATCTGCATACACTGATTGCGAGCGCTCGCTCAACCCTGTGGCTGTGCCCGGTGTTCGTGTTATCCCCTCCTCCTCCACCACATCGATTTCAGCAACCAGCTCGGCACCGCAGACTACATTCGAGAAGCTGCAACAAAAGGCGGGTGAAGCCTTCTCTGCTGCCAAGGCACAGGCGGCTGACGGTCTCGAAAAGGCGCAGGACAAGGGCGCCAGCGTTGTCGAAAAGGCGGAGCAGAAGGGCCAGCAGGCTCTCGATGCAGCCAGGGCCGAGGCGAAGAAGGTCGAGGACAAGGTGCGCAGAGTTTAGATTCGGCCCCTAAGCCGTATTCCCATCACCATCTTTCACATTCTGCCCAAGCTAGGGTATCTCAATACAATCCTATCCTCTATTCATTCGCTCCACAAGATGGAAGCTGTGGTTGCTTTCTCAGCCCGGAAGCGCTGACAGCAAAAGGGCACTGACCATGTTGGCTTCGATACACCTATGGTGAATCGTGCCGCTTCGTGCCGCTTGTCTACATGTTTCGCAACGCGATCGATGCTCTCCTGGCGAGTTGAGATGGAAAGCTGCAGAAAATCGATACGAGAGAGTGGCTGTGTTGACATCTGTCTGCCACTTTCTTTCCCATTCATCTTTTCTTTTCCTTTGCGATACGATGCTTGCTGCTGATTTTGCATAGTATCGCATCCATTCGACGCTCGAGCCCACGGCATCGGCGGCGACTCGGCGCCTACCGGGCTCCGACTGCCTCGCGTGTCGTCTCACAGGATTTGCTGCCATGACGGGTCTGGGCACCTACTCATTCGTCGAGGCATACCGCATGGGTACGTTTCGGCGCTATCCATTACCTGTGGGCGTCAAACCAAGGCCATTGTGGGGTGCTAGCCTTGTTGTGTTTGGAGTAGGATGCATCGGTGCGGGTGTGATTAGACTTGGTTTTTAGGGTTTCGCCCAAGCTCTGAGCCACATTGTGGGTGAAATTAAGTCTCGTTCCCACACACCGTGGTCGAGGGGTGCAACAGTGCAGAGAAAGCCGACTACCGTTCTGCAATCAGGTTGATGAAGATGAGGGCGACAAACTCATGACTAGGTGAAACGAGACACACAGAGAGAGGCGCTTAGCATCCAACGTTTGAGAAGTTCACGAGGCTTCCACTGAGCTTGGCTAAAAAGCCTCTGCTACCTCTCCTGCCGAATCTGCTACAGCTACTCCATCAACGACAGTCCATTCTTGGTCACGATGCTGAAAATGTTGACGCACAATGCTCTCATCACCATCACCACGCTCGCCTGCCTCATCGTTTTGAGTGGAGCAGCCCCGATCGATGCGATACTGGAAGACACCGATGTGCTAACTCACAGAGGACCTCAGATCACAAATCCAGGGGCAAGGGCCGGTAGAAGCGGGCTAGTGTTGCAAAGGCACACACCTTCGTCATCTGCCATTGTCAAACACGTCAAACCTGCTTGCAACGGTTCCATATGCAACCATGCAGCCTTTTTTGAATGAATCGAACAACTCTTGGCAAGAAGAGGAGAGGAGAGCAAGATGGGGTAAGGAGAGGCAAGCGACTGCCCTTCAGAGACGACTCGAAAACAAGAACAAGTCGGATGTCGAGCCTTCCTGGCACGCGAGCGCCGCTGAGCTATTCTTCCGATCTCAATGTACCAGTCAAGCTTATGCGCAAATTCAACGTACAGCTGCCTTGCTCCTTGAGCTCGTAAAACGATAATCTCGGGGTGCACATGCAAATCGCTCGACGAAGGGGTGTCTCATGGACAGATTTGAGAACGACTTGAGACGAAAAGAGAGTAAAAGAGATTTACGATTCGCGTCCCGCTCCGCATATGAGCTGCACGAGGCGGACAAACTCTGTGCATTACTCATGCTGTTCCTGTATCGCCTCCGGACTTTCTCACCCTGTGCCAACATGAAAACGGAGTGCCATAAACATCAAAAGCCTCCGAGATCGAATAGACCCTAAGCAGCAAAGCCACGATTGTAAGGCTGCTGGTGCTAAAATCTGCTCAGTGCACAGTCATGAGTGTGGCAGTTCACCCGAACAACGTCGCTGACGAAACAGCGAGTCGACTCGACAATTGGAGCTCGCGAGGAGAGGGATGGCGTATAGGTAGGCATGTCTCAGAACGGACGATGAGCATAAAACGACATGCAAAGTGTTCACACGGTAAAAGAACTGAGATTCAAATCTCAAATCTCGAATACGACGCCACGGGAGCAAAAAAAACGCTTCGGTTACCCTTGCTGGTTTCCCTTTCTTGTCTGTCGCCAACAGCTGCTCAACCTGGCAAGTGACGCGGTATGGCGACCACGCTTGGCAAACGGACCCACGCCAAGCAGTTACGAGTGGAAGAGATTCAGTCGCTGCTCTATCAACCAACGCGACGTCCCTTCTGCCAGGGTCCGAATCAGGGTTCAGCGGTTCTGCTGCTATTTCCCCCCCGTGCCACTCTTAGCCGCTTTCGGTGATGCTGTATAACCGCGCGCAGGCGATTCGTTGTTGATGGTTTGTGTTGTCCCTGTCCGGCTGCAGGAGCCAGTGCTGGGTCATCTGAATTCGGAACACGATGGCACAAGAATTGAAGCTTCGACTCCTTCCTCTGACTGTCAGTCCTATACAGCCGTCTTGACTTTGGCGGGCCCGTTCGTCTGACGGAGTTGATGGGCATTGAAAGCAGAGTGCCACTTTTCACAGAGTCCCTTAGACGCCTACTTCCAAGGTTTGGAAAGGATATGGGTACAATATATACTCATCGCTCGTCCTCGACCCCTTATCCTGCCGGCATGACTTTCCCTACCAGGCCGTCAACGCCTTCTTACAGCATGCCGGCTACCAAGACCAAGGTCGAGGCCAAAGGTCTGCGTGACGAGTCGCACACCATGCACAAGTCGAACTCGTCCATGATCCGCCTCACCGCTCAGCTCATGCAGCAGAACCGACCGCAGGTCGCCGTCAATATCGCCCTCTTCTTTATCTTTCTGGTCGACTTTTGGCTGACGAGTTTCAATGTTTTCCATAGTGCGCTCATCAAGCTGGGCGTCATCAACCCGTTGCCTGAGAACTGCGTGCCTCCTGCCTTCTCACCCACCAGTCCTCCCTCATTTGCCCAGTGGCCGTTGACACATATCTACTGCCGTCTCATTCACATCTACAACTTCGTCACCAGCTACAGTGAAGACGAAAGGCTACACCATGATCTCTACTGTAGGAAGCCTAAGAACGACTGGATCCGCGACTGGGCCTACTGGGACGGCATTGGACACAAGGGCGAATGGGGAGCGCCGTATCCTGCCAGGGACAATGACAGTCGCTGCCCTTGCCCAGGCCTCAACGTGCTTGCAACACACGGACTCATCCATCAGTCCGGTCGCAAAGTTGCTGCTTCCAAGATGGTTGTGGCCCTCTCTCGAGCATTCAACATTGCGCCGACCATGGCGCTGCAGCTCTACTCTCCACTGTTCCCCGTATTCAGCGAGCGGGCACATATCTTTGATCTCGAGTCCATCGGTATCGCCAACATTATCGAACACGACGCGAGTCTGTTGCGACCCGACTACCATTTAGCCGACTGGCACAAGGATCCCAAAGCCATGTCGCGACCGCACCAGGACATGATCGACCGATGGTTCCCCGCGCCAACCAAGCATGGTAAAGTGAAAGCAGACCTGACTGATCGCGACTTTGCTGAGGCCGTCTGCATCCGTCGCAGCGAGTCGCGTAAGCACAATCGTCAGTACAGCTCCAACGTGGTTCAGAGCTTGATTGGATCCGGGAGCTGTTGCTTGATGCTCAACGTGTTTGGCGGTAAGGTACTCGATCTGCGCGAGATGGCAGGAAGTGTCGAGCACGATCTGCCCGGAGTCAGGACCACGCGCGCGGGACTCGAGTACGGATATGAGCGTATCCCAGCCAGAACCATCAACGCCAAGAAGGGCTCCGAGTGCTGTCCTATTGTTTCAACCACACAAAAGCAACGGTGGCAACCAGCCACAGCTAAATGGTACTTTGGAATGACCATTTTCTATGCGCTTTGGACTACATTCAAGATCGAGATGCGCGCAAGAGCATAGACATGTGTCATCCTCGCTGTGGTCTAGACGCCCAATTGATCATAGCTGCTGTTAAAATACTGCTTCCAGATTCAGTCACAGCACTCGTGTCAGCATTGCGAGACAGAATCAATCAACTGTGAAAGCACAAACAATATCTCCTGTGTCTGTCGATGAGGAGTCAAGTTTTTGAGGCAACAAAGATGATCGTGTAGAAACAAACACGAATGGCGACATGGTGCTTACTTCTCTTCCGCACACAATCGTGAATCACTCTGACAACGCGAGAAGAAGGGCCGTGGACGTAGGGAAACGTGAGTTAGCGAGTGCGCTAAGTCGTGAGCTGGCTCGAAATTTTTCGTGATTCGTGAATCACGGATGTGATTTTGTTGTCTGGTCCAACTATACTCACGACTCCTGTGACTGCTGTCCTGAACTCGTGACAGTTCTTACTGCGCTGGGCTCCAAGTTCAGCTAACTTACTTTCACTTTTTGGAATTTCCTCCACTCACGACTTTTCTTCGACAGCTCACTCACGCAACTCTCCGAAGCCGACCAACAAAGACACCTTTGCGCCTTCTGTGTTCATCTGAAGCACGTTCTTGCTCCCACCAAGGTCTCTCAACTTCGCCGTTCATGGTGGCTACTACTATCACCCGGTAAAATTGACCATGTTCAAGCCATTAGGCTTGTTGGCAAAGCTGCCTTGCCCTGATCACGCCAAAGGTGAATGTGAGGCCAACAGAGGCATGTGTCCCTTTTCTCACAACCCGACTCCTGCCCCGGAAAGCATCAGTGCGACACCAGCAGCATCATCCGGTCGAGTTGCGCTCCAAGGCGCCATGCCTCTACGCACCAATGCTGCAAATGCACCCACTTCCTCGACAAGGGACTTGAAACGACCGGCACCCAGCTCCTCTACTGCATCCACGAAAGCAAGCGTCAACTCCAACGATTCTTCTGCATCTGCACTACCCTTCAAGAAAGCCAAGAACGCCTATTCAGCCAACAAGCTCCATGCGTCACCTTCTTCTGTGAGCTCTGCTTCTACATCCAAGACGGCAAGTGCCAGCAACGAGTGGTCTCTGGTCGGCCATCATCCACCCAAGATCGGATTCAAGGATCACCCAGCTTCCGCCAAGATACCACTCTCAGCTCGACAGAACGGCCTTCAAGCTCTCTTCAATGGCTTCGTCTCGGCCTACGAGCCTATTTTACAAAGTACGGATCCTATTGTAGCAGGAATTGGTCAGAAGCTCTGCCGTGATCATGCACTAGCCCAAGAGCTCGAGCATTTCGCCAAAGTAGACAAGCACACCTACAAGAACAGCTGTATCACGCTGCTCACCAGTCTCAAAAAGCGAGATAGGCAAGTACTCGAGCGCGCTGCAACTGCTGCAGCTAACGAGGCAAGAAAACATCAAGGCAACCCCGATCTGCACCAGAAGGTTATGAGGGTGTTGTTCGACGAATGTACCGAAACGGGTACTGTCTCTCAGGTAGACGCCAAGAGGAAAGCGGTGCACGAGAGGCAGACGGGGAAGCTGGACCGTGCCAGGCTTGAGAACGCTCACTTCGTTTGCCCAGTCGACCAGCTAGAAAAGTACGAGTATACTGCCGTGATTCCTCCAGAGTGGCAAAACGAAGGAAGCACTAAGCCGGACGCTGTAGGTGAAATCAAAGAGTGCGAGCGCTGCGGCAAAAAGTACACCGTTGGAGGCGAACTGAACGAAGCGGGAACGGAGAGGAAGGGTCAGAACCCAAAAGAGTGCGGCTATCATTGGGGAAAACGACGCTACGAAAAGCAGAGTGGGACCAAGGGCCGTGTTCAGATCTGGACATGCTGTAACAAGGCGGTTGGAAGCAATACGCTGGGCGACGACAGTTGCTGTTATGGCCCGCACGTCTTCAAAGAGACGGCAGGACTCGATTTACATCGCAGAGAGGCTTTTATCACGACCAAGGAGCTCATCGAATCGACCAGGAACGAGTCGAGCTTGACCGCACAACTCGACATTGTAGCGCTCGATTGCGAACTGAGCTATACCACTGCTGGGCTCACATTGACAAGATTGACGCTGGTGGACGAGGAAGGCGAGATGATTCTGGACGAGCTAGTACGCACACGCACCGACATTGTCGACTACAACACACGGTTTTCAGGTATCACGCCGGAAGAGTACGAAGAAAAGGCCGTCTTTACGCTTGAGCAGGTGCGCAAGACCATGGCGCAGTTTGTTGGTGAGAACACCATCCTCGTCGGCCATGGACTGGAGAACGATTTGCGGGCCATCCGATTGGTGCACGACAAGGTAGTAGATACGGTGATGCTGTATCCTCACGCTCGTGGCTTTCCATTTCGAACATCGTTGCGTGACCTCACGGCAAAATATCTGGGCAAGATCATTCAGAATCAAACCAGTCTTGGCCACTCTTCGCTGGAGGACGCAAGGATGTCGCTGGAGCTAGTGCGCTACAAGATGGTCAACGACCCCACTTCACCCTTTGCCAGCCAGGAGACTCATGACAACAGTGTCAAGGTAGCAAGAGCGACGGGTGTAGCTGTCCAAGGAGGTCTGTCCACAACAGGTCAAGGCGAGAGTCGATCGACGCAAGCTCCTGTTCGCTCGAGTCTCTTCGGGGCATCCTTGGCCAATGACAGTGCACGTTCGATCTTTCAAAAGTAGTGTAACTCGAGCGTAGGTGTGTCCTCATGCACATAGTCAGGCGAAGCACCTTGACCTTTGTTCTAGTGGCGTCGTATAGCGTTGTCAGCAAGCACAGTGACACCACCATTCCTCCTACAAATGGAGACCCGATTTAATGGTCCATGCAAGGTCAGAATCGGGGCCATGTGGTCGTGCGAGTTTGGAGTTTTTCGAGAAGTCGTGAGAGTGGCGAAACCTGAGTCCAGCGGGAGTTAATTACCCGTCTTCCGCGCACTCTTCGTGGATTTTCAACTGCGTGCTGAGCTGCAACTCCTGTTGCATCGTGTACACTTTCAGGTTGGGGACTAAGCCGTGAGTTATTCACGAAATTATTCGTGATTAAATCACAAAGTAGTCTCGAAATTTGTGAAATCGGGAAAATCGCTCAGCTGAGCTGAATTTGGCAGTATCACGTATGTCACGCTCCTTCTCCTCCTCCGCTTCGTCGTTGTTCACCTTCAACTCCGCGTTCGTCCATACTCTTCCTCCCTCTCTCCCACGTCCACATCCTACCACCTTTCCTTTCATGCAGCGAATGAGCTTCTGAAGCAGCCGCGTTACTCCCGAAGCGCGAATCAGCTGTCCACTTGCATCCTCGGCGACGCATTCACCTTCTACCTCCACCTCGGCCATTGACGCATATCCGCTTCTGGTCTCCCTCAAGCGGATGATCTAGAACGAGTCATGGCCACCGAAGTCGCTTCAGGCGGCTTTGCCGAATATGCTCTGCTGGTGGAGGCTCTACGCTCGCTCACTGTAGCACAGGCCAAGGCGCTTATCAAGGATCTCAACAACGAGCCCGAGGCCGTATGCGGTTATATAGCTCTCTCTGGTAACAAAATTGACCTCATTAATCGTCTCATAGCGGCCCTGACCGAACGCAGGAATCAGGGTGATATTCGTGGATATCAAAAGTTCCACGCTCTCATCCTTCGATACAAGGGCCCGCCAATTCCCGCCTACAGGAATGGGTACGTCTCGATGCTATATCCAATTCCGCTTGCTTGCCGCATTCTCCCGATCAATCGACTGACCCTTACAATTATTATACCATCTGCCTGATTTTGTTCATCGTTCTGCTACTTACAACCACTTCAGATCGTTTCCACTTCCGCCTATTCCTCGCAGTGCCACCACAAATGCAAGTGCAGGTACGTATGGTGGCTACAGCGCCACTGGTGCGTACGCAGCACATCCGCAACGTCTCGGTGTAACGCCAACCAACAGAGCGCCAAGCATCACCCCTTCTTACCACTCCCCTCCAATCTCAACAGCCACAACCACAACAGCCACAGCCTCATTGCCATCGCGGCCTGTCGGTCCCGCTGGCTCGACTCGTATCAACTTTCGCCCATCGCCTTTCTACGAGATCAAGCAATTTGTTTCCTCTATTGTCCAGTGCCCCGAGGCACCGACCCAGTCTGACCGCAAGAATGTGCCCTTCTTTGTGAATCTCACGACAGAGCAGGCGGATCAGCTCAGGACGTCCAAATACCAGCTTCGACTCTTTTGCACCACGGTGGAGGCACATGCTGCATCTCTATCAGGCCGCAACCCAGCCACCGTTGAATTTCCGCTCACCTGCGAAGTGCGAGTCAACTCCCAGCCGCTGTCAATCAATCTTCGCGGAAGCAAAAAACAAGCGGGCCGAGTTCCTCCGCCCAATCTCAATAAGGACAGCATGCTTGCGCTCAAGGCCGGACGTCCGAATCGCATCGATTTAACCTACACCAACGCCCCTAAACGTCACGTTCTCGTCGCTGCCATTTGCGAGATCACCACAGTCGAGACTCTTGTCGAGCACTTGCGATCCAGGCAGCTGCGGAGCAAGGAAGAGGTGCTTTTGAAGATGCGTAGGGAAGCGGAAGACGACGACATCGAACAGGGAGCAGCCACCATGAGTCTCAAGTGTCCCTTTAGCTACATGCGCATTACGACGCCCTGCCGATCTGTCAACTGCTTGCACGTACAATGCTTTGATGCGTACAGCTTCTTTTCGATCAACGAACAGACTCCGTCGTGGGCCTGTCCCGTATGTCAGAAGACGATCAAGCCGGAGGACTTGTTGATGGACGGCTATGTGGACGAAATTCTCAAGAAGGTGCCACACGACGAGGAGTCGGTTATCATTGAGCCAGACGGTTCTTGGCGGACCTCCGATGGCAAGATTAGCTCGAGCGGATCGGCACAGGCTACTCCAGCAGCCGATGGAACTTCACTCGTCGAGGACCGATCGCAAACGCAAAGCTTGGAGGATGTTAAACCTGGCAATGCAAAGCCCAACGGAGCCGGGAGAGCATCGCGAGATGACATTGTGGTGCTCGACAGTCCGTCGCCGCCTCCTGAGACGACAGTACCGAGTATTTCAGCATCTACATCGGCTACGGGGCCAACGCAACCACCGGTCGTTGCAGCGTCTTCCTCTTCATGTTCAGTGGAAACACGGACCGCACCGAGCGTCCAAGCATCTACCTTAGCTGTGGGGGCCACGACCGCCCCCAGCGTTCTGACATCTTCAGCTGCAATGGGAGTAAACGCTTCGACCTCAAACGCGCCGCCATCCCACAACGGAGTGGTTCCAACACCCTCTGCATCACATTCAGCAGGGGGACTCGCACTCGCACCGCGATGCGAACACACCGAAACACTTGACAGCAGCACCACTATGGGTGCGCACAATGCGCCTACGGTTGGTGTCGGAGAGGGTGGCGTGATTGATCTGACGCTGGACAGCGACGACGAGGATAGCGAGCCCTCGGTTCCAAGACGACCCGCACCTAGCATCGACGCTCATCCGAACCCACTGTCCAACTCTATGAACAGCGGATATCTCGGTCATCACAGCATCAGCAGCAACAACAACCGCGGAGGCGGGTTTGCGAACTATGCTTCCAAAGCTACAAGTATGTCGGCTCGCATTGACCCCTTTGCATCGGCTATGTCGCGAGTCGAGGCGACACCCGAGGATGAGCAGATTCGTCGCCCAGGCAAGCGACCACGAATTGAAGCGATTCCAACACCGAACGATCCTCGTCTCGTCAAAGGTGTCCGACCAGTCGAGCGGGAAAGGCGATCGTCACTAGACGCTCTACCAGCCTCGTATCTGGATGTTGGCATCAACGGCATCAATGGAAGCCAAAGCAACGGACGCGGCTATGAAGCAGCGAATACCACCAGCAACGGAGGAGGAACGAGAGCAGACGGCAATTCAGCAGCCGCACGGGGTGCGAGCGGGGAGGATGACGGGGACGATTCGTGGATGGACAATGCCAACACGAGCGACCACGACCAGTACATCAACGAAGAGGATTGGTGGGCTTAGAGGCGTATGATGCAGAAGAAGCATCGATTGTTGACAGCTGCTGAGCTCGGAACAGCCTCAACAGCGGACTCTACGATCGAGCCACACCACAACATTCCAAGCTTGACCATTCCGTCTTAGCAGCAGCCGATATCAAACCAACATCATACTAATCGAGGTCGAAGTACAGATACCATCGCAAAGCAAAGCAAGTTTATCAAATCTCATTGTACTTGTAGCATATACTCTCTATGCCCACTGTTACCAACACTCAGGTCACTGTGAGTGTTGTTTTTCCCAGCATTGCCCAGGGAGGGGACGAGAAGGAAGCCATGAGACAGGAGCAAGAATGCACGACTGTCTGACGCGGCGAGAATGTGGGCGGAAGCAGGCAACAGCCCAACGTGTGAGGTTTGGATGGATCAAATCTGTGAATGTTAGAGGCACGCGAAAAAGTCTCTTGTGCTTTGGTGAAAATTTGGCGACCGTGTCGTTTCTGTTATAATTCGGAAAGATTGCGGGTCGTGAGTGGTGGTCGGTGCTTGGTGACTGTGAAGATCGACCGATGACGGGCCAAGAGCGAGTGTACGTAAATCAAGCGCAGCACGCAACGGGCAACGTGCAAGTTGCAAGTGCAGACTCGCTCTCCGATTTGCGCGTCACGCATTTGCAGGAAGACACGCGACGCGTTAATCGATAGACGCGTCAAAGTGTCGGGCACTAGACGAGTTGACTCATTTACACGACTACGAAAAGACGCGTCAGCTGCTTCCGAAAAAAAAGGAAAGGAAAAGAAAGGAAAGGAAAGGAAAGAAAGCCAGAAAGCCAGAGAGAAAAAAGGCGGCAAAGAGGACGGTCGAACTGCGACACAGCATGGTTGCATGTTGAGCACAGAGGGAATCACGAAAAACTTTAGGCTGCACGCGTGAAATGCATTTGGCATGCATAGGCGCCGCTCTGCACAACGTACAGAGTGACAGGCGCAATCGACAACCTGCTTCCACACTGATAATTTGTGATTTGCGGCTCTGTGACTGTACAGAGCATTTGAGAAGCACAGCTGGAAAACCCCCCGAAGTAGCACCCAAAATCACGCATCCAGCGTAACCAATCAGTCGTCCAAGATTTGGGTACCCATTCCGCGTTCCGTACTTCTGCTTTTCCTCGATATCATCACCTCCACCGCCATCGACCACCACCATCCTAAGATCACTTAGACCCTGCAGCGAACGCATACGCATCCACAGCCACCACTCCATTCGTCATCGTCTCTTGAGCCCCGACAAGCTCGCAACCTCCCAACGCTCTCACCTACACTCGAGATAGACGTTTGGACTACACATCATGGCTCGTCCTACATTGACCATGTCGACAACATCATCGAGCAGCAGCGCTAGTCCTCGGCCAATGCGGCACGAAGTTGAGATGTATGCGCATGCGCTGCGCACTCGTCTTCAGTTTGCTTCGTTCAAGGCACTGAACGGCGTCGGCAAGACATCTCTCTCGGACCTCACATCTACTGGCCAAGCTGCCGTACAGCCACTGACACCAAGTCTCGCATCTAACCATCAAATGGTAGATCAGCCTCAATCCAGTTCATCATCAGCCACCACGCCAGCGCTCTCCCAAGGAGAGTCGCTGCCTTCTTCATCGCAGTCGTCCACTCGATCCACTCGATCTATCTACCTCGATATCTTTGGAACCGATTTTCGTTCCACTACCACCCCTACTCCTTCGTCCTCAAAAGCGCTGTCTCGAGCTTCATCGTTTGCTTCCGCTTCAAACGCATCCAAGCGTCTATGTTCCTCTTCGATGTCGACTCGGTCATTACTGGACAAGGCCGCATCCTCACCCCAGCTCGGATCGCCGGAAAGGAAGAACGGTCACTTTGACTGGCACAACAATCCAACCCCAGCCATGGTTGCACACGAGACCAAGCTCGCCGCCGAAGAATCATTTGCTTTGCCGACGGGGTCGCCCTCCAAACGTCGCAGAGAGGCAAGCTACAATGCTTCCTCCTCGTCCAACAACCCACTGCTCAACACACCCCGCAGATCAAGAATGCAGAGCTGTGGTGGCTTTCTGCCCAATGGTCACCCGGCATCCTCGCTCGCCCAAGACCTGGGTCTCACCGCACCACGTACGCCTCGTTCGCGCCATGCATCGGGTCGACACGTCTTTGCTAGTCCGCCTCCACCGCTTGCTGGCGGTGACCAAGACCAAGCCGAACGAGACCGCGTCGCGAGCCTACTAGCCGCGTTAGCCGAAGCACGAAATGGCAACAGTGGTTCCGATTCCAGTTCCGGCAGTGATCGACCACACACGCCACCTCTGGCGTCTTCGTCGACGCATCTGCAGCAGGCGCTGGCGATCGGAGCTGCCAGTCCATCGTTGCGACGCAATGACACACTGGCACGGCCCAACAGCTCGCACAATCCCAAGAGGCACAAACGCAATGTTTCGTGGAGTGTCTTGCCCCCGGACTTGCACAAGGCAGACGACAGCAGCAGCAGGGTGGTGAATGACGCACCGCAGGCTGAAGCAGAAGGCACAGGTGACGACCGGGCTGCAGCGGATTACCTTTTGTTCCTCGCTTCGTCGCCGTCGCCTTCGTCAATCAAGAGATTTAGCGCGGATGTCGAGACAGTGAGCTCGAACGGTATTCTCTCGACACCTTCGCAGACATCGCTGTGGGATCCATTTAACAGCAACAGCGGCGGCGGCGGCGATGGTCGTCGAAGCCGACTGCAGAGTAGCAATGGTGAGAGCTTTACTGGGCCGAGACACACGAACCTGCCAATGTCGACTACGCCTCTCACGCCTCCACCGTCGGCGCGCAAACTGGGCAAGCCATGTTTGTCAGCTAGCTACGAGAGCCAAGGTATGGTTGGGCTTGGGTTCGATCAACACACGCTGTGCTCTGCAACGTCGACGGCGACACCTTCGAAACGTGCTGCTAACGCGCTAGAGTATATGGAGCGACGGCGTAACTCGGCAGCGCAAGCGTCGCCATGCACGCCTCCTCGGACGACGTCGCACTTGTCGTACAGATCATCGAGGACGAGCAGCGGCTCGTCGAATCCGGACTCGGGCTCGCGAGGCTTGGCGACCACACCGCCGAATGCGCCCGGCGCGCCCGGAGGCGATACCACGTTCCATTATGCCGACTTTGTCAATGTCTCGCCGAGCCCGCAGCCTCCGTCCGCGGGTAGATTCACCAGTGTCAGCACATATCTTGCGCATGCTGCTACTAGGACCCCCACAAAGATGAACAGGCACGCGTTCGAGTCCCGACGCACATGAGCGCGACTCGTACTTTCACAATTCTCATTTGTATGTCTCGTTTCCCGCGCAGTGGTTTCGCCTGTTCTTATAGCTTAGTGTATGCACATAGTCGCCAAGCTTGCCTAGCGCTCATCGGGCAGCTGTGCACTTGCACAATTGGCTACTCGCTCGGCCTGCGCCAGTGGCTCGACGTGGAATCGTCTGGGATTTGTTTTTAGCTTGCTCTGATTATTCACTTGGTCTCGACGCTGAATCGGTGGTGGGATGCGTGCTGTTGCGTCTCATGGCTGCTTGGCTGTGCTCGAGATGAGTGCCAAGGCGCATCCCGATTGTGCACACATTCACGATTCTTGTCGCACCAGTCTCGCCAACACGGCGCGTTTGCACACCTTTCATGCTCATCGACCAACCAAACGCAAAAACCAGCTTAAGCTGTGAGCGTGGAATTGAAACGGACTCACAACCACATCTCGATCCAACGCAAACGCGATACTCTCGCACTGGTACGCTACACGCATCAAGCAGCAGCGATCGTCGTCGCGTGCTGATCCTCAATCAGCGTTCCCCTCGCAACCAAGTGTTGCTCGTCAACTTCGTGCTTCAACGCCGCATGCGCCTCGTTCCGTGTCGCGTGTTGGGCCGCGCCCAGATTCGGAGAAGCTGGCGGGGTGAAGATGGCATCGACATCTGCACCCAGTTCGAAGACGAGCGCTTGTTCCAGGGCGACGGTGCATTCGCGTTGCACCTTGGTATGTTCGGCTTGGAGCGTTTCAAGGTGTTGCCAGAGACGCGCGTTTTCGGTGCGTGCATAGCGCAGCTTGGCTTTCTCGACGAGATAGCGTGCGCGCGCGTTGCGGATCGCGGCTTGCGCTGCTTCCATGGATGATGCCGACGACGCCAGCACGTCGGCTTCGTCGCCGCCTGCCCAACCGAAGCGCGATGAACGTCGACGAAGCGCAGATGAAGAGCGCGTACTGCGTCGTGATCGCCTCAGCTCGGACACGTCCGGCATCGAGTCGCCCGAGTCGCTGTCGTAGTCGTTGGCGCGCGCACGCTTGACGCCCGCGCCACCAGAGACGGATGCAATCACCTTCTCGTCGGCCTCGACACCGTTGCGTGGACGAGACGGTGGTTCGCGAAGCTTGCGGCTGCGTTCGCGCTCGCGCATATCCTTTGCCCATGCCCTTAGTGCACGACCGAGGATCGCTTCGTTGCGTTTGGTCTCTTCCGAATCAGGACCGGCTGCAAGACGCTCTTGGATGCCCAACTCGTCCGCCGACATGGTGTACAGATTCGACTCACCACCTACTCCTCCTGTCAAACCGAATTCAGCGCCCTCGTCACCAGCAAGTTCAAGCAACTCGTCGCCCAGAGAATCGTCGGTTGCGCCGGGCGCTGCTTTGGCTGGTGTAGCCGAATCAGCGGCTTCACCAAGCATCGAAGCGTCTTCTCCACCATCTTCCTGTGCAGCCGAAGCGGCAGCCCTTCGAGAACCAGGCGTGATGATTTGGTGTTGGACGCGCATGTGTTTACTTAGTGCATCTGATCGCGTGAAGCTCTTGTCGCATTCAGGCCGCGGACATGTGAATGGCTTTTCTCCGGTATGGCTTCGCAGATGGCTGAGCAGCGCAAAACGAGAAGTCTGAGGTTTTCCTTTGCGGATGCAGCCGGTCCATTCGCACATGTACTTGCTCTTGTGAATGCCAATGTGCTCGTTGTGCAGGTGATCGATGAACGGCTGTAGGCTGTTGAATGTCTCTCCGCAGTCATTCCACTGGCATGTAACTTCGGCATCATTGTGAACTGCAGGTTCTCGAACGGATTCATCGGCGAGCTCGTCGCCTTCTGGAGAGGCAGAGCGAAGGCGCTGATTGGTGGTGGGTTGTGCGCCTTGTTCGGCCTCTGAACCTGAAGTGGAGATGTCGGAGAGCGTTGGGGAGGGTGCGCGAACAGGCATGGCGCTGGTAGTATTGGCAGTGCTGGGCTGTTTCGAGCGAGTGCTAGCTGGCGGTTTGTGTGGAGACGAGGGTGGATTTGAGATTCTGCCAGTTCCGAGTGATGAGCTAGGAGATGGCGAGCGTTCCAGGGCCGCTGAAGACGCAAGCGGCCGTGACGAGGTTCCCATTGCAGCAGACGAGCTGCTGGCTGCACCAGCATTGGCAGGTTTCTTGCGAGGCATATCGTCGTCGAGGCACTACGTCCGTTCGCCGCCGGGTATGATCGATGCGACTTGAAATGAAGCACGATTCGTGATTCGTACGGGCTGTGGCTTGAGCAGCGTAGCGTAGCGTTGCTTGGTTGGCGACGTGTCGAGTGAGTGAGTGATTTGAGCAGAGTCGTCAGAGTGGACGATTCGTGATTTCGCAGGTTGTGGCGTAGTCAGATCATGGAAAAGCTGGAAGCAAGCCGCTGTAGAAACCTAGAAGGGTTTGTCAGCCATTCGTGATTGTGATTGTGATTGTGATTGTGATTGCGATTCGTGATTTGCCAAAGTCTGTTGTTACCCGCAAAGTGTACGTGCACGCGCTGCGCGGATGAGCCGCATCTCACACTGGATTTAACTTATGATTCACGATTGCAAAGATGGAGGCAGCAAACTCATTCGATGTGCGATACCCGAGATTCTGGCCTCAAGCGCGAACCAGCATCACGCACAGGAAGAATTCCCAAATCGTGGTCAGTCGCAGACCAGAAATCACGAATATCGTGAAAATCGTGAATCGTGAATCGTGAATCGTGAATCGTGAATCGTGAATCGTGAATCGTGAATCGTGAAACGTAAAAATTGGAAATTGTTCAGGGCACAAAGAGTCAGGTGGGATCACCGATTCATGATTCGCACTCTTTGCGCTACATCCCCGCACCGAAACATGAAAAACACAGCGCATGAGCCGGTGTGACTTTGTGACTTGTCTCGCTCCATCTCTCTGCTCCGGTTCGTGCTGCATCACACCCGGCCTTTCCGCTTCACGCTGTGCCTCGATCGAACTCGAACTCGTCGCGCTTCTCGCAGGGCTTCGTTCGGCTGTACCGCATCTCTCGGATCCTCGCAGCGCTTTGCGACGCTTCGCGACTTGGTAACAGCTTGGCGATCGACAGTGCTTGCCAGCGAGTCACACGCTTACTTGCACAGACGTCAAGACTCGACCACAGCGCAAGTACAAGCACATCTTGGCCCAATACATTTCTGCTGTGCGCGCGCGTTGCACTGCGGGCGATTGATTCGCAATGTCGGATGCTACGGCGACATCACCAAAATGGTCAAGCGATCGATTTTTCCAGACGCAAGCGCCACCGGCGAATCTCTCGGAAGCATCCTCGGCCGCATCCGAGTTCGTCCAGCGACACATCAAAGAAGGGCGTCGAGTAGTGCTGGTCACCTCGGGAGGAACAACGGTGCCGCTGGAGAAGAACGTGGTACGCTTTCTTGACAACTTTTCGGCGGGAACTAGAGGTGCCACGTCGGCCGAGTACTTCCTTTCCGCCGGCTATGCTGTGATCTTCATGAGCCGACAGCATTCGCTTGCACCGTACACGAGACACTATAGTCATACCACGAACCCTTTCCTGGATTTGCTTGCGGATCCTGCGACGCACGTTCACACTGATTCGCCCGCGTCGGCCTCGGGAGGAGACAACATCACCGTACTCAAGCAGCATGTGGCGCATCTTCGACCGATCCTTTCGGCGTATCACCACGCGCGTACTTCGGGCCTCCTGCATACAGTGCCATTCGTGACGGTCAACGACTACCTTTGGCTCTTACGAGAAATGTCTCGTGTAATGCAGCCGTTGGGTCGCAATGGAATGTACTACCTTGCTGCAGCGGTGAGTGACTTTTTCATCCCTTCTACCAACGTGCCGGAACACAAGATCCAGTCGGGAAAAGGCTCGTTGGTGATCGAGATGGATCAAGTCCCGAAAGTGCTGAAACCCATGGTGGAGCAATGGGTTCCCGAAGGCTACCTAGTCAGCTTCAAGCTCGAGACGGATCCGAAGCTGCTGATCCCCAAAGCTGTCGGTGCACTGCAGAGATACGGGCATCAACTTGTCATTGGGAACGACTTGAATCGACGCAAGTTCGAGGTGGTGTTTGTAGAACGGAAACCGGAGACCCCGGTATCATCTACATCGACCAGGCCGACACATAGCTTGAATGTCGACGGCCAACAATATTCGGCGACGTGGATGCGGCTCGAAGATGCGAGCGCTGTGGCAGATACCGAAGGAGGCGGAAAGGGCGGAGAGAAGGAGCTCGAAGAAGACATTGTTCACGAGCTCTGTAGCAGGCACCAACAGTGGATTTCCAATTCGCCCGGTGCTGCTGCCAGGATTTGAATCTAGTTGACCGCACACTCGTCGTAATCTATCCTATCACGTAACGTTGTTCCTCTTCTCAGCCCAAACCGCGAATGAGTTGCTTTCAGTTAACCTGAATTATCTGCTAGCAATCACCGAACCAACTTTTGTGAACACACTCACGACTCGAACGCGCCATGCACTCTTCGAGATCGTCATGAACGTTGCATTACGAACCACATGTCTAATGCACACACGCGTTGGTCCACCCACGACACCACACGCACAAGCCGGTGAAAGGAGCAAGCAAAAGACAGAGCATGGAGAATAAAGAAAACTTGGTACAAACACACGCGCTTGGATCGAATCCCTCCGGTCCGTTACCAGTTCTTGGCGTAAATCCAGGCCTTCTTATACATGGGCGCACTCGCCAGCTCGGCGCGCGTCTTCTCCTCGTCAGCCTGCCATATCGCTACGTCCTGCTCGTCAAACTCGCGCACGCCAGTGAGCAAATCTACATCCTTGGGGCTGATGAACTTGGTCTTGTACCAAAACTTCCATCCGAGCAAGATGGCAAAAAAGATAGGCAATCCAATGTAGTTGGTCAAAAACGTCCTCCAGTTGAACGTAAACAGAAACGAGTTCCAGCCTTTAAAGAAGACAACGAGCGACGTGAAGACGACGGCGATGTACGAGCTGTACGGCTGCAGCGGAGATTGCCACGGCAGAGACTCGCGCGACATGCCCTGCGCCTTCATCGCCTTCATAAATTGGATGTGGCTGATCAGGATGCAGATCCACGTGAGACCACCAAACATGGTCACCGACGCGACCAGGTACGAAAACGTCTTGGGTCCACCAGAGGCCAGGTTGATAAACGCCAGACCGCAGAACAGCGAGCTGACCGAGAGCGCAACGTACGGAACACCGCGCTTGTCGACGCGACGGAAAACTTTGGGCGCCTTACCATCGAGCGCCAATCCGTACAGCGTACGCGCTGCAATGTACAGATCCGAGTTGGCAGCCGAAATACAGAACACCAAAATTGCCGCATTGATTACGTGCGGAAGAACGCGGATGCGAGCTCGGATGATGGCCACGACGAACGGCGAGGCAGCGGCCGAGGTACCCTTTTTATTGGCCGAGAGCAGCTCGGGTGCGTTGGACGGGACGACCATGCCGACAAGCAGAGCACCAATGACATAGAAGAACGCGATTCGGAAAAACGTCTTCTTGATGGCCGAGGGGACCGTCTTGCGTGGGTTGGCAGCTTCTCCGACGGTGACACCGACAAGTTCGGTACCGGTGTACGCGAACAGAGCTGTGACCATGGTGGACCAGAAGCCGAGGAACATTCCCTTGGACCCCGAAGTGCCTGGATAGGAACGGAAAGCGAGACCGTCTTGGAAGTTGCGGAAACCGATGCGGTCGCCCGTGGGAGATCCACCGAGGTCGATGATGAGCAATAGCAAGATGAGACCCGTCATGGTAATGATCTTGACCAGGGAGAGCCAGAACTCGACCTCACCGAACCATTTGGGACCACCGAAGTTGAGAGCAATGATGAGCACGGTGATGATGCCGATCCAGATGCCTCCAGAGAGGGTGGAATTCCAGTAGGCAATCACAAGTGCCGCAGCATTTGTGTTGTTAGCGACGACCACTCCGTACTTGAAGAGGTAGTTGTAGCCAGTGGCCAGACCAAACTCGTCGCCTACGAAGCGTGAAGCATGACCAGCGAAACCCCTTGGGTGAGGCATGTAGGTCGACATTTCGCCGAGGGCCGACATGACGGAGGCGCAGCAGAATCCCATGAGCGTGTATGCGATGAGGATGGAAGCCGGACCGCCGTTGGCGAGACCGCCACCAGTACCGATAATGAGACCCGTACCGAGGGCACCGCCGATGGCAATCATGGAGATCTGACGACCTTTGAGCGCTCGGTGGAGCTGACGCTCCTCGGGCTTCTGGGCGTCTGGGAAGGAGGATGTTTTGGAGACGCCATCTTGTTCGTAGCCCTTGACCTCGCTGGCGGAGGAGCTGGCCTTTTCTTGGGTATATGGGGATAATTCCGATTGGATTTGGTCGACGGCCATCTTGACCAGGTGAAGGGGAGTGGAGGGACCAAAAAAGGTGTGCGTTTCGATTTAGAGATTCCTGTCGAGTGAGGGTGGTAGTGAGGAAGATGGGGGACTGTGTACCGGGTGGATGTGGTCGACAAGAAAGTTGGCAAGACCAGCAGAAGCGAAACACAGGAAGCAAGATGATACGAGAGGCTGGCTGTGAGGGACGGCGTTGAGCAGTCAAGTGGCCATGTCTTTTGTACTTCTTATTGGATGGGCCATCAAGGTGTCCAACAAAAAAAAAAAGCAAAAAAAAAGCAAAAAAGCGCCACCCACACGTAGCGTGAGAGGTTCAGAGGGACAGAGGGAGGGAGAGAGGAATACACCGATGGCATGCGCAGATGAACAAGACGCGGGTCCTAAACCGGCTCTTCTCTTCTCGCCCAGTGTTGTTTCGGCGGGGACATTCGTGATTCTCCGTTCTCCGTCGTGAGTGGCTATCTGTGCACACACAGCAGCCATCAACTCAGGGAAGGGGAATCTACTCACTACACAAAGCCAAAATTCTGCAACGCGAGGCTTACTGATAAGACAATTTGCCACGAGGGCAAGATACATCTTTTAGCGCCGTTCTTGTTCAAAACAGGCTGGCTCGAACGTCGCATTTCGCCTCTCTAGACGCCATTGCGTGCGCCTTGCAAGCGGACGATGAGAGCGACCAACAGGTGACGCTGCAGATAAGAGCCAGTTGTGACTGCCTCGAATGGAGAGTCATTCGTGATTCACGATTGCTGTTTCCTTTTCCACGCCAGAAAACTCGGCGAGTTGCCCTTTAGCGCACATGGCAATCATATCACAACTCAGGCATCACGAATCGAGAATGCACAGAATAGATTTGAACTGAGTTAACTTACGTTACTTAACTTAAGTTCTTCACATTTTGGACGGCGTCACGTCACAGCGTCGCAAAAACACCGGTTCAAGGAGCGCAACAAAAAAAAAAAAAAGCCACGCCAAATTTCACTGCGGGGCAGCAGTCTGACAGTGACTGTAGTTTCTTTGGACTTGCATACCCACGACTGAACAGATTAATTAAAGTAATCAAATGCCAAGAAAAACGAGAAACCGCGAGCCGATACCCCGTCAACTAATATCAATCGCGCCGCCGTCGGTTGTAGCGGTCGCTCCCTCCCAAGCTGGCTGCGTGCCGATCATCACCAATCCTCTTTGTCGTCGTCGGTCGTGCACAGCATCCAGAATGACAACAAAGCATGAAGGGAAGTGGTGACGAGGAAGGATGCCGGTGAAGCACGACACAGTTGACGTGCTTGACTGTGGGGCACGGCAGATGATCAACTGGATCGGTCAACCATAGGCGTTCAGTTCGGGGTCTGCGGCAAATTGTGGTCAGCTGCCACTCACAACTCGTGACTGATTCGATTGAAATTTCTCCGCTGCACAGCGCTTGGCAATCACCAAAAACACACACACACACACACAAAACACAAAACCATTCGTGATTCGTGATTCGTGATCCGTGATTTGGTTAGCCTTCGTGCTTTATCGTGGCCTTGAAGATTTTTGGCATGAATCACGAATCGTGAATGATTCGTGATTGATTCTATACTCACGACTGAATTCACGATTCACTGCGACTCACGACTCTGTGCCCGAGAGTGGCCAACGTGAGCGAAAACTTGTCTAACAGAGGGGTTTTGCTTGGCATCGCTGGGGCCGACCAATCACGAATCACGTATCACCGTTCACAATTCGTGATTGCAGGGCGTGGTGAGTGGCGAGTGGTGAGTTGCACCGCTGTTGGCCGCGGGATGACTCTCCATTGGACTGGTTGCCAACTCTGTCGGCTATCGACAATTCTTGATTCGTGATTGGCGTTCAGCTGCAATGCAGCAAACGTGGCGGTGGGTTATGCCGATGCACATCGTATATCAAGTGACCTTGCACAAACCGATTCATGTCCGTCGTTCGCGATCATCGATCACCTATCACGAATGCTGCGGCAAAGGTGGACGGTACACGAACGTCGTTCCCAATTTTGCGAGCGCATTGGCTTGGCCGTTACTGGGGCGGGAGCTGGTCTCATCAGGCGAGCCGAATGTCTAAACCGCCTATGCTATTGATGTTGTTCTGCTCTCGTGCAGCGTTGACGTCGGATACGCCCTCGGCTGCGCGCGACATGCTCATTGTTGATGACCCTTCTTGAGCTGAGCTTGATCCTGTTTTTTCTAGCTAGAATCGTGAATGGCCTGAGGCGCGTGGCGGAAACTTGAATTCGTTATGATTCTCTTGACCCCGAAGAGAGCCAACAAAATGCGGTGCTCATCGGTGACAGGCGATCTTGCTCTCGTCTGCCCAGATGACGCTCTTCCAGCGATCTGCAGTCTAGTCCTTGTAGCATTCGTGTGTGTTCCAAGAGCAAGTGACGCCTCACGTGCGGTTTGGCACAGCAAAAGTACGCCGTCTTAGCCGCGGTTCTAACACATCTTGCTCCTGCCCTTGTTGTGACGCACATATTGAACCCCCTCATCATCTCTTACGCGCCCAGCGAATATTCCGATAGAAGCTGATGCGAGGTGCAAAGCCCATCATGAGAGTCTCGTCGCACCAGCAAGCCTGTGTAAAAAGCTACTGTCCACATTGGGCTCATGCTGGAAAGTGATCCACTATAAAAAGCAATCAAGCTGCTTTCATGAATAGGTGTACCAAACTTGACCTTTCGAGAGTATGGATGATGCAGACAAATAGCCATGCTACAGGATCCTGTCAATTCAAGATCAGATCTTCTAGATTAAAGAGAAGTTGCTATGGATGTATGGGGTGTTAAGAAATGATGGGTGCGAATTCTAGCTTGGATTCACCACTTTCTAGCCTTCACTGTATGTGTTGATCGCATCCTCAAAAATATTGATTCAAGTCTACGAGAGGCTGTCGCTGTCGCCGATTGCTGGCGGAACGAGCAGGATATCCACCTTGCTCTTTCGTCTCTGGGACGCCAAATTCGCCCGCAGCGTCGGCCAGTCCGACGAAAACGTTCGGCGGTGCTGCTTCTTGCGCTCTTCGTGCGACAGCGCCGCGACACCAAACAGGGCGGTAGACGACGACGAAGAAGACAGCGTGCTCTGCATCGAATCCGGCCGCGTTCGAGATCGCGAGCTCGGCTCCGAGTCGGATCCGAGTCGCGCAGCTAGGCTGCCGCCCAGAGGTGCACCGCCAAAACTGAATCGGTTCGGTCTCGAGCCCATCGAGTGTGACCAAGACATGGCGGGCGGCAAGCTAGGTGACGACGGCGATAGCGACGTTGTCGGGACACCACCTTGCACACTGCCACGTCGCGTTGCTACTCGCAACTCGGTGCTCGACATCGAGCTTGTCGATGAGAGCTGCATCGCCTCGGAGGGCTCGTCTGGCTCGGCTGCTCCTGTAAGTTTGGCCGAAGAATTCCACGCACTCGACGCATTCGGAGTACGAAGAGTGCAACTGGCACTTTCAGAGCCGTACACTGCGGAGGTGGATCGAGCAGTAGGCGTGCTGACAACATCCGAGTCGGCTGCTGAGGAGCGCGGCGGCGTCTGTGGCGGCTCAAGACTGTCGGCCATCGTCACATCGCCGTCCACATCGTGCTCGTGTGCCGTCCAAGCTTCCATCCTCGCCGTCTGAAACGGCGTCTCGACCTCTGAACAGCCGCTGTTGTCGGCACCCGCTCGTTTCGCAGCGTCGAGTTGCAATGCGGGAGGGCGACGGCGCTGGAGTCCTGGGCTTGGCGCCGGCGGAATGGCTGTGGGGGCGCCCATGGCGGCAGGGGTCGCGCTTGTCTGGAGTTGCAGCGGTGGAGCTCGAGTCTTCCTCCTTCGCTGCATGAGCGATCCTACGCCAGCTTCGGGCGCATCAATGGCAATGTCGGGCACGCGTCCCTCGAGTCGATCCTGAGCCGCTCTCCTCTCTGCTGCTAGCCTCATTGCTTCGGTGAGACGCTCCTCGCGCCGTTTTGCTTCCTCGGCTGCTTCCTTTTCTTCTTCTTCCAAGCGCATCTTGCTCCACATGGCTTCGTCCATGGGTTCCGTGGACCAGCCTGGGGCTACGAGCGTTGTCTGCCCATCGGCAGGCGAACCACCACCCGCATCGCCTTCGCTGCCGGTGTTGACCATGCCAAGCACATCGCGCAGTCGACCAGCGGCACTCGACAGGTAGCGCTCCCATTCAACCAGCTGGTAGATGAGCGAAATGTTGGGAGAAATGCTGGCCGACTTTTCCTTGACCATGTTGTAGCAATCGTGCATGCCAAGCAGGCTACGAGCGGTCTCAAAGCCGTACCGCATGGCCGCTGCTTGCATAACAAAGGCGATGACGAGTGTTGCACTTCGGCTGACGCCACACTGACAGTGAACGAGGATTTTGCCAGGAGATGGGTGTGTCAGAATGTGCTGCAAACTGACCGAATCATCTTGCAGTGCCGCGCAGGCTTCTTGGTCTTCGGCAATCTTGGCGGCGTACCAGTAGCGATCGTCGATGCCCAACGCTTCGGCGATCAGTGCGATGCCCTGAGCGAAGCCGCCACGGCCAGCAGCCAGGTCGGTCTCGTCGTGTGTCCAGGGCAGCTTGACGTATCGCATCTCGTGTCTTTCTGGACCGTCTCCTATGCTGGCGGACACAGTGATTGCTGTGGCATTGGACGGTAGCTCGACCTTTGTGTACCATGCGCAAGGCGAACCCTGCGATTCGTTTTCGAAGGCGTAACAAGAGGTAGCATTTGGCTGACCACTAGCATCCGTGTCGGTCTTCACATGCTGGAGCGCAGGCGGAGTGAGCTCGGTTGCGGTCGAAGTGCATGTGCTGGCAGCACGCGAGGAAGACGGCGACGAGGCAGTGTCGAAGGCATCATCGGACGACGAATCGCTGGTGCGTCGGAGCGAGCGATAATGCAGGACGTCCTGAGCCGTCAGTGTGCGAAGGTCGGTGGTCGAGATCGAGTGAGCTTCGGTGCCTTGTTTTGGCAAGAATGAGGAGGGGTCGGCGGCTTCGCTGTTGAGAAAGTGGGTGAGCAGGTTGGGCGTTGATGATGTATTGCGCAACACGGAAACGCTGATTGCGTCGCGAGGCGAAGAAGCTTCTCTATGGTCTTGGGGCTTGGACAGAGTGGCGGTGGCGGGTGGAGTGAAGTAGGTGTTGGGCGTCAGCGGTTCGTGCTGGTTGGCAATCGATGTGAGATGCTGTGCGGATGCATTGACGGCAGATCGTGCGTCTGGGTTAGGACGAGCGAGGTTGGTTGCGCTGTTGGACCAAGTCGCACGCGGCGCGCTTGGATAGATGGATGACGGTCCAGGTTGCGAGTCGAAGTCGAGCACAGTCTCCTTTGCGACGTTGAGAATAGTGGTGATTCCAAGCGCAGAGAGCGTATCGGTGTCACGTGCATTGTGCTCGTCACCCAGGAAGAGTCCTGGCAGCACTTGGACGGGCCCTTGCGAATAGACGCTGCGCGCGTGCTGCAGGGTACTGCCTTTGCCGCTGAGGATGTGTTCCGAGGGATCGCGAAAGGCTTCTGGCGGTCGGTTGCGCGAGCTTGCAGCGCTGGAGGGTTCAGCACCGGCAGACTCTTGCGCGGACGCATTCTTGAAAGGCATACTTGGGCGTCTGCGCGGTGTGCCTCGAAGCGTGCTGGAAAGGTGCTTGACGGCTTCCGATATCGCTGTTGCAGGCGGTGCTGTGCCATCTACGTGCTCTGTTTTGGGATGAGAGCGAGATGGTGCAACGGGCGAGTTAGGCATGGATCGCGACGACTGGCCAGGCTCATCGGATAGAGAAGGGGGCGCCAAGTTGAGCCTTGACGGACGTTTTCTCGCGAGTCTGGATAGCAATGGCGGCGCGAGCGTGCTCTGACCTGGCTGTTTGTTGGCTAGGGGCAAGGAGAGGATAGGCGTAGATGCATGCGCAGCTGCGGGAGAAGGCGCAACGGCCAAAGGTGGTAAAGGCTGAGTGAGACCGGCGAACGCCTGTCCGTCCTCGGGAATGCGTAGCGAAAGCGACCTGGCGGGCGCCCTGGACGGTTTGTTTGAATGCGTTGGACATGGTGCGAATGAGCTTGGGCCTGGTGTTGGTGGAGGACTGAGGTTAGCGTTGCGTAAATCCATTGCGATGTGTGTGGTCGAGATTTGACAGCAGCAATGGCAGACTGAACGTAGGATGATGGAGATGCCAAAGGTGGTGTTTATAGGCCAAAGCAGGCGGATGGTACGAGGCAGCCGGATGGGTTGGAATGAGGCTTATGAGATGAGATGAGATGGGCCAATCTTGCAGAGTAGCACAGCTCCAACGGATGCCAAGGCGGTGTGGTGCGCAACTACAGTATTTGGCGAGAGAGGCGGGATCGACGGATCGCACAAGGCGCCAAGCGAGATGAGAGGGGATGAGACGCGGCGGGCGAAAAAGAGGTGGGTGGTACCACACTGGACCTTGCAGCTAGGCGCCGAGGCACCGGCCAAGACTTGCAAATGACAAAGGCGGTGCGCTGCGAAAGCACGCAAGTGAAAATATAGCCAAAGTGATATGGCTAGCCCTAAACGTGAATAAAAATGGGAAGCAGAGAGCTTGTAGTCGGGAACGCAGACGGCAGCGGAAGGAAAGTCTGGATAAAAGCAGTTTTCCGAGTGGCCGGTGATGTCTATGCTCGGCCAAGGCAGACAGAGAAGGATGTGGTTGCAGATGAGGCAGATGTTCAAGCCAAAGACATGTCGTTGATCGGCAGATGGGATGAGGTGGTATGACCGCAGGATGACCCTGCAGCAGCAGCAGCAGCAGCAATCAAGCAAGAAATCTAGTGGGTTTGTAACTTGGCGATGGACCACAGAGACCGTTTCAAGAAGACAAATCGCGGAGGTTGACGCGATGCAGCCAGAACCAAGGCGAGAAACGAAGCGGGCAGATGCTGACGTGACGTAGGTGATGGAGGTGCGACGACAAGAGGAAATGTACAGAGTAAGGATATGGACAGAAGCGCGCTGATGAAGGACGCCAGATGGAAGGTAGGTGGCTGCAAGAGGAGCTCAATCACGAATGATATGGTGGGATGAAGGTGTAGGAGGTCTCTCAAGTGGTTCGTGTTCAAGAGAAAGCGCACGCACGCACGCACACACACACACACACACAGACACAGACACAGACAAAGACACACGCAGCGCGAAAACGTCAAAATTGGATTTGGCGTCGGCAAGCGGCTCGGGCGGGGCAGGAGCAGGAGCAGGAGCATGGTGACACATGCGGCACTTGAGCAGTCAGCGCGCGTGAGTGACAAAGTGCCAGCTGCACGCCGAACCGCCCGCCAGCAGCTAAAGTCAGGCTCAATAAGCTGACTTGGTGCTTGATTTCCGTTGTTCATCCACTCACCACCTCACCACTCGTGACTCTAAATCTAGTATAAGTTAACTTGTGACTGCAGAAGCAAATTATGTAGGCTGTGAACCATCGCTCTAACACGGTTTGAAAGATGCAGCTGATAAAGCCATGTTGGTCCACAAGACTTGGCACCGTCTTGCTAGCAAGCAGTCGACACACATCAAGTCAGGTTTGTTTGCTGCAGCAAGAAGCACATGGCGATGCCAGTCGACATGCGCTTGTTGGCTTTGTGTGTATCTGTGCCAGTGCGAGTCGATTATCGCGTTTGGCTTTGTGCATGGATGGGTAGTTCAGATGATGGACAAGTCAGAGTGGGGCTGAGTTGTGGTCAATTTAGAAACCCTTACTCACAGTGACTGGATCGCTTGATTTGTGGTTGTCGTCGAGATTGTGTGATTCATTCGTGATTAGGATTCACGTTTCTGATTGCAGATGACCGACAAGTTGAACTGATATTGGTGATTTGCACCTTACAAGATTCATGATTCACGATTCACGATTCACGATTCACGATTCACGATTCACGATTACGACTCGGGCCTCTGTGCGGCTCTCGGTCGATGCGCTTGAACGGATCGGCGCCGTGCGTGTGATTCTGTCCAATCATGAATTGCTCGAACCGACTCGTGACTCAAATTGTCAAAACAAGATAGCAAAAGCACAGAGACCTACTGCTTGGAGGCAGCTTGCAGAAGGGCAAGTCTCGGCGTTGTTTGGCGTCGGTGTTAAGGTTACAGATTGGTCGGAGCAGCTTAAACCAACACCAGCCGCGAAAAGTGAGCGTTTGGTTGCCCATTTGCGAAACAAATAGAGTCGTGTGTTGCTAAACACCCAAGAAGTTGACCCATGACTGGTCACTGAAACAGAACCACACGAAAAGTCTTGAGTCGTCGCGGGCGGCGGGCGGCGGGCGGCGGGCGGCGCGCGCCTGTTGGATTTTCAAGTTGAAGCTGAGTGTCACACAGCTCACAAAAAAAAACAGAAAAAAAACTCACGACTCGATTTTCATTTATTTATTTTACTCGACCGGCGACGCTTGTGACTCTCGCGTCTGTGACTCACATTCACGACTGTTGCATATTGACTCTGTGACTATGACTGTTCGGTCGGCGAAGCATTCAAGGTTTCCTTTGGAAATACGTGCATGGATTCTGGATTCACAATTCACAATTCACAATTCACAATTCACAATTCACAATTCACAATTCAAAATTTTCAATTCACAACGGGTGATCCATAAAATTTTTACAGTTGTGAATCACATCTCCCGAACGCCTCCCTCCCTCACTGGCCACGCTAACAGATAGACTGAGAGAGCTCACACGTGACTCAAACTATCTATGCCTCTGCTTTGTGCCGTAACGTTAATAATACAACAAGCGTCACATCGCCATGGTGAGTGAGGTGCGGAGAATTAAGGTGCGTGCCTGCTTTTTGCTTAGCACCCAGCCGCTCCTTGACAACCGTTTTTTGCGACAAGTGCGAGCTCCGACAGACATAGGCCGGTGCATATGTCTCTTTGGTGTCTTGCGGAGCTGACGTCGCCAGAGTTGGAGTCGGAAGAAGCTCGTTCGGTTTCGGTTTCCGACAGTCGTGCGTTTCCACTGGCCAGTGTTTCCTCTCCCTTGGCCTCTCTAAGCTTTGGAAACAGAGCTGCATTTTGCTCCACTGACACTTTCGCCACACTGTCATAGCAGTCGTGAACAAATGCGCCAAGCACCTGAACACCTACCAAAAAAGCGAAACAATTGAGAATGAGGCTGTGCTCGTCTCTTTGCTGACCCTATTCATCGTTCCCGGCCGGTCAAGTCGTGCGGATGTGTCAGGCCTTGCATGACAAGCTTGTTGCTCACGATGCTAAGTTGGTTGTCTCGCAGACGCACAAAGCCACGTCCTATCACTCAATGATTGATGAGACGCTGAGTTTGACTATTCATTCTTGATTTGACCTCGTCGATCGTGCACTACGCTTCAAAACGACAAGCTCGATCGTAAAACCAATTACCAAAGTAGACAATTACGCAACTCGAAGCAGTTCTATCAGTCAGCAGAGGATAGGGAGCGGCTCCGACTCTGAGACTTGCGCTGAAAGCATGGTTGCTCCATCCCCGGCATTGTCTCGTCTCGCAATCGTGAATCACAAAGGTAGTCTTTCTTGCACACAATTCTCGGCTCTGTCTAACGTCTCAACGCCAACTTGCATGTGCACAGCCGCGTGTTTGAAACTAACGTTACCATATTGTCTAAACCATTCGTGATTTCTTGCTTTCCGACTTTCGCTAAATTCACGATTTGTCACAGTTGTTAGTGTGAATCTCGATCCACCGATCGATCCACCGATCGAACGATCATCTGATCACAAAATATCGTGATATTTTAGATTCAAGGCAATTATTCGGTTATGGGTTAGCTTGGTAATTGAAATGCGTCGAAACGAAAATCGTCAATGATGGAATCAATCACGAATCACGAGCACAGGTTTCTGCCATAGGGCCTAACAATTTACGAAAAAGAACCCTTTCAAAAGCGACACACCAACAAGACCCAACCGTGAAGAGACAGTCACGAGTGTGAGTCAGAGACACCGTGCACGTGCTCGAGCACACGACAGCGTGCAGTTCGATCGCCATCGGGTTTACACCAACCCGATCCACGTTGCCAATCTCCTTTCGACATTTTTTTCGGGGGTTTCAATTTGTGGTGATTCATGGCTCATGATTCATGATTCGTGATTCGTGATTCTCCACTTGTGAATCAGAATCACGAATGACATTGGCAACTTTGCTTCTCGTTGCTCCTCTCTCTGCTTCTTGTTCGAGCTCTGTTCAACATCTTGATATCTTGCTGCTCCGACGAATCGACCGCTACCACGCTTCGCAACAATGGTCGAGATCAGCATTCAGAAGCGGCCGCTTGCCGGCGTCGAGCTCGAATCGGCTCAGCACAAATACTTTCGCAAGACTGCGCGGGGCAAGGTGCTCAAGATACTACGCGAGCGATATCTCCGCGACGACATTGCCTGTGGTAGCCGCGCTTGCGAACGCTGTCATCACATCCATGCCGACCTTCAGAGACAATCCCAAGAGAACGGCTCGCAAAACAAGATCTTCCTAGACCCTAATGGCCTCAAGAATAGCAAGCTCGATCGAAACCACTACCTCATTCTCGACACCAACGCCTTCCTCCATCAGATGGATCTCATCGAGAACCCTAGCTTCACCGATGTCATTGTCCTCCAGACAGTCGCAGACGAGGTTCGCCACAGAAGCCTTCCTCTCTTCAACCGCTTGAAGAACCTCATTTCCGATCCCGATCGCAGATTCTGGGTCTTTTACAACGACTTTGGCCGCGAAACCGCAGTACTGCAACATGAGCATGAGTCGCCCAATGATAGAAACGACAGAGCCATCCGCACAGCAGCAAAGTGGTACAGGAAGCATCTCATGGCGTCCACCGGCCCAGGCTCGTCAGTCAAAGCCAATCTCGACGTGCTTCTCATCAGCGACGACCAAGACAACGTCCAGCGCGCCCTCAAAGACGACATCCGCGCAATGTCGGTTCGCGACTATATCCAAGGTCTCGAAAATGCAGACCAGCTCCTGGACCTTCTCTCTTCTCGCTCTCTCGTCTCGGGCTCCGGAGGCAGTGAGAAGCGCGCCGTTCTCTATCCCGAGCATCTTCCGCAGAACCAGGTCACGGCCGGTATCAAGTCTGGTCAACTCCTCCAGGGCTTCTTCAACGCAAATCCATACAACTACCTTGAAGCCACCGTCCGATCCGGTCAGTTGACCCGCCCCATCCTGCTCGTCGGTCGTGAGTCGATGAATCGCGCCGTCGATGGAGATATCGTCGCTGTCCAGATGCTGCCCAAGGAACAATGGAAGAGTGCGACCGAAGAAGTCATCGACGCCGATGCGGCGCTCAAGGACGACGATGCAGAAGCGGGCAACGGCGACGGCGACGGCGAAGCTGACGACGATATCGAAGCGCGTCTCGCCAGAAAGGAAGCAGCCGACGCCGAAGCCAATGCACGTTCTTCGCGAGGTGAACCGCAGCCGACAGGCAAAGTCGTCGGCATTGTGCGCCGCAATTGGAGGTCGTACGTCGCCCACGTCGACGTGAATTCGGTCAACTCCTCTGCACTATCGAGCCTCGGCGCACAGACGGTGTTTGCAACGCCGGTCGACCGCAAGCTGCCTCGAATCCGTATTCGCACCCGCCAAGCGAAAGATCTCATGGGACAAAAGATCCTGATCGCTCTCGACGCATGGCGGCCAACTTCACGCTATCCTGATGGTCACTTTGTGCGCGCCCTTGGCCAAGCCGAGAGCAAAGAAGCCGAGCAAGAATCGCTCTTGCTAGAGCACGATGTACCCTACCGACCGTTCAGCAAGGCCATCCTCGACTGCCTACCGCCCGAGGGCGATAGCTGGGTGGTACCTCCCAAGGACATGACGCACCATGCTTGGAGAGACAGAGTCGATATGCGCGACGAGATCATCTGCTCCATCGACCCGCCTGGGTGCCAAGACATTGACGACGCACTTCACGCCAAGCAGCTGCCCAACGGCAACATCGAAGCGGGCGTGCACATCGCCGACGTCTCCTACTTTGTCCGTCCCGACAACCCGATGGACGCCGAAGCGGCAAGTCGCGGCACTACCGTCTACCTGGTCGATAAACGAATCGACATGCTCCCTCACCTGCTCGGCACCAACCTGTGCTCGCTTCGACCGTACGTAGAACGGCTTGCCTTCAGTGCAGTGTGGGAGATGACGCCCGACGCCGAGATCGTCAATGTGCGATTCCACAAGTCGGTCATCGCATCCAAAGCCGCCTTCACCTACGAAGAAGCGCAACTGCGAAAGGACGATGCATCCAAGAATGACGCCATCACAAAGTCGATCCGATTGCTTAACTCGCTCGCCAAGAAGCTCAAGCAGAAACGTATGGACGCTGGAGCGCTCAACCTCGCATCACCCGAAGTGCGTATTCACCTTGACTCGTCCGAATGCGCGGCGCCGATCGATGTCGAGCAGAAGGAAATGCGCGAAACCAACTCGCTCGTCGAAGAATTCATGCTTCTCGCCAATGTCTCGGTCGCCGAACGCATCTACCAAGTGTTCCCCATGACGGCGGTACTTCGTCGTCATCTGCCCCCGCCGCGGACAAATTTCGAGACGTTGCAGGACATTCTGCTCAAACGACGCAACATGGAGCTTGACGTGTCGAGCTCGGGAGCGCTGGCTGCTTCGCTCGACAAATGTGTCGATCCCAAAGACCCCGCGTTCAACACGTTGGTCCGAATCATGGCGACACGGTGCATGCTCAGTGCGGAATACTTCTGTTCCGGAAGCGTTGCACGTGATACTTTCAGTCATTATGGTCTGGCGGCGGGAATGTATACACATTTCACATCGCCGATTCGACGGTACGCCGACGTGTTGGCGCATCGTCAGCTCGCAGCTGCGATCAACTACGAGCCACTGCACGCGTCGTTGCACAGCAAAGACTACGTCGATGACATTCTCAAGGTCGTCAATAAACGACACCGATCAGCGCAGCAGGCGGGACGCGCTTCGGTCGAGTTCTACGTAGGTCTCAGCATCGCTGAACGTAACGCGTCACTTTCGCAGTCCGCGAACCATGCGCCTATGATGCAAAGCTCAGCTTACGTGATCCGAGTCTTCCGTAACGGTCTAGCCGTGTTTGTCAACCAATTTGGTCTAGAAGGCCTGATCACGTTCAACGACGAAGTCGAGTTCGATCAGGACAACTACCAGGTCACCATCCCCAAGCACGTCAGTGCACTCAACAAGAATCTCAAGCTGGGCATCTTTGATCAGTGTACCGTACAGATCGGCGTCACCAAGGATGCCAATACGAAGCGCGGCAAGGTGAGCATGCATTTGGTTGCATAATCTTCATTCACGATTGGCGATGAATTCAAGACCATCATTGTCACCAGACCAGAATATGAATCAACAGAGGTGTGAGCAAAATGAGAGAGTGTGAAAAATCACGAATGGCAAAGTAGGAGGACGAAGATGAACGCGTTAACGCTCGGACAATTTGGCAGCTGTAATGACGGTCGAGGTGAGCGCGGGTGTGGGTACGAGATTCGAAGGCTTCGGCATGATTCCGTTACGATTGCCGAATAGGGGATCGTAGCTTGAGGTTGAGTTGTGAATGATGGTGCTGGATGGCGCACTAGAAGCTCGGCTGAGAACGACGAGATTTGCGACCACTGCTGAGAGGCAGATGGCGACGATGACGACGACAGCGATTCTCGAACGCGTCGATGTGCTTTTGGGCGTGGATAGAGGACGATTTTCCACGCTCCCGCTGCGCTTGGTGATGAGCTCACTTGCGACTACCTCGGCGCGCGTGGCAGAGGCTGAGGCAGAGGCTGAGGCTGAGGCTGTGGTCGAAAGTGAGAGTGGTCCAGTATACCATGATTGCATCTGATCATCTCTAAGCGGCGTGTGCGTACGAAAAGCAAGCCAACTTTGTAGCCGCCTGCCAACACGAAATCGAGGCTCGTCGTGAAGCTCCAAAAACGACCTTTCGCGCGCACTCGCCGTCGCCGAAGCACAGCTAGACGATTCAACAAGATCCTCCCACTCTTCTTCTGTCGACCAACGCTTTTCGCCTCGTGGCAGCAGAAGCATTGTCTTCAAGTGCGCATCCGACTTTGTCGGACTCGCAAGAGGACCTTTGATTGTCTGACTGGGAAACCAGCTGCACCTCGTCACGATGCCACCCCAACCATCGCGTCGATTTCTGTCTCTATCCTCCTGCACAGCTGAAGCCTTTTTCCGACGCGCTGTTCGCAACGCCGGCAAAACGCTGCGGAATGCACCGACGAATCCTCCGTTGCTCGTGGCGCCTGACTTGCTCTTGGTGTGCTCGTGCGTTGGTACCTCCATTTCGCGGAACTTGGCCATGCTGGGTGTTTGAACAACGCTAGTGATATACTGCGATGCGCGGTGCTTCGCATTGTGCACTGCCAGCGGCGCTGAAGGGAGCGTGTCTGGCGTGACAGTATCCGGCTCGAACCCGGTAAGTAGGTGTCCGTTTGGACTGGCAGGTTGTGTATCGCCGAGATGACTTGTTTTGGGCAACACTGCAACTACTTGTTGGTCGCATTCTGGTGTGCTTGTGCGAGCGATTCGGTCGAGTATCGAGTATTCGGTGACGGCTCTACGGTTGTCCCTCACAAGGTCACAACGTGCATGGTGGTTGGTCTGGAACCGCACCCAAGTGGGTAGGTGAAAGATGTTTCTTGTCGCTGTCATAAGCTGGAATGGCTCCGTGATACCGGTGTTGGAATCAGCGCCGCTTTCAGGTGCACATTTGCGTGCCAACTCGACCGGTACAGGTCCGCGTGATGCAGCCACATCGAGCACGCATGACGACGCGAACCTTTCCGTCCTGCGCTTGGCTCCCAACGCCTTCAACGTCGCACTCAATGGCTCCAAGAATTCCTGGTCCAACTTGTCGTCCGCACCCGGTGCCAGCACCGCGTCAATGCTCGCCTGCGTCGGCGTATGCAGCGCCTCCGCCCGACGCGGCGTGAGCGGACTTGCTGGCGACATGGAAATCGCCAGCTCATCCTGCACCTTGGCGGCACTCATGCCTCTCCAACCCATGCGTTTACGCAGAGCTCCACTGGGCGACCGAGGCGAAGCTGGCGATAACAACGTAGCACCAACGCAAGTAGACGATACACTTCGCATCAGCGTCCGTCGTGGGAACAAGGGTGAGGATGGAGTAGGAGATTTGTTGCTCAGCACAAAGTGCACCGTAGCTGAGGGCGAACGGGTGCAAGACGCCGAATGTTTGTCAACAGGAGAGATGGGGAGCGATATCGCCGAAAGAAGACGTGCGACCGAACTGGTTGTTCGCCACGAGCAAGCATTGGACGTGGTGGAGGATCGACTATGACGCGAGGGAGAACGAATGGTACCAGCAACCTCGTGTTGCAGAAGCGAAGCATTCAAGTCGGACGCTTTGGGAGTGAGCATCTGCTCATTGTCATCTTGATCGTCTTCGAAACAGGACCGAAACGTGTGGATTTCCGAGCAGCCCGTTGCATCCTCAGTGAGAGTCGCAGGCGCGTCTCGAACGCGTTTCTTGCATCTGGGTCGAGGGGCAGGCTGAAGCTTGAACGACGTAGAGCCAGTATTGGATTGAAGCATTGTGATGAAAGTCGAACGAGGATTGAGGACAGAGAAACCAGAGTGGAGCGGTGAGCAGCCAAGACGGGGGCCTTGATGCTGGTCGCAGAGCTGTATATATACGATGTAGCGCATCCATGCTCAGCTTGGCTGCTTTGATCCAAACCGCTACACACGGGCTAAGTCTACATTCTGGGATCAATCATCAAAGGGAATCCAGTCGAGCGAATCGAGGAGAGAAAGGAACGAGACAAAGCAAACAGCGTCGCCAAAGAAGAAGCACAAAGGGATCGCTTGGCTTTGGCCAAAAAAGTGGGCGCAAGTGAAACCTGAATCTCTTTGTGCAGTTTGCGGGTGAAAACTCCCCTTTGTTCACTGGTACGGTTGTGACGGAACACCGCTGGTAGAATAGGTACTTTCAGACCATGTGTCGGGCACACCAGACAAGCAAATTGGTACGAGTTTGTGCGATTGAAATGCAGACAAAGCAAATTAGGCTACATCATCATGACTGGGTTGTGGGTACAAAAAAGGCCGGCATTCAAAGCGAGTTTGTATAGAGGGCGAGACGCAAGCGTGGCAGAGATGCACGCTCACTTGTTGAGCTCAGCGGAGCGCTTGGCGAGTTCCTCTCGGCCTGAATTATTCGAGATGGAAAAGCAAGCGGGAATCGAAAGGATCAGTTTTGAACGTAGACGCATCGAAAGAGATGATGTAAATTCAGATGGTCTACTCACTGAGAGGCTGCTCGAGCTGCTCGGCGTTTACTACAGCGGGTCCGGGCTTGCCGCCGCCAAAGACGCCTTCGTTGAGACCCGAGTTGAGGGCAGGGTCGGTGCTAGGGTCGTTGGCTGAAAGAACAAACGAATGATCGGCAATACACAAGGCGTGCCAAGGGCAAAGGGCAAAAAGTAAAATGTTTGGTCAGCGAATGTTGATGCTGGTCAGCTACACAAGGGAGGATACCCGACTCACTGGTAGCGGGGTGAGGCCTGTATAGGTTATGAGCAGATGCACCAAGTCTCGGAGTCAGTTCTGTGCACGATCAACGGTGGAGTAGACGATGCGGTGCACAATGCTCACTGGATGGTGAAGGACTGCTCTTCGCCCTTGTTCTGGCTGGTCGAGTCGGACATGATGGCGACGGATAGGCTTTCGAGAATGAAATGTAGAGTGAACAAAGGATGGATGTGGTGATGGTCTTGTAGACAAAGGGAGACACTCGTGACTGAGAGTTGTGAGTCGCATCTGTTTCAGGGTCCAGCGATGGCTGAGTTGCGCTCGTGCCTTTTTGGGTGACTGCCTATCGCTCTGCACCGTGCATGCGGCTCAACGGCGCAGTTGAGCAGAGACGAGCGCGGCAATTCACGACGGGCGCATTTTTCCAAGACATACGTCATCTGCATTCGTGATCCACAATTCGTGATTGAGATTCACGATTTGGGAATCACGGATTCTTATTCACTAAAATCACGTGAATCGTGAAGAGCCTCCGCCTCCACGCGTTGTTTCGTGAGTCCAAGCTCTGAATGTTAGATCCTAGATTCGCGATTGCCTTGTTGAACCAAAACAGGCAAGTCACGAGTTGTGAGTAGGACAAAATCACGAATCACGAATCACACACCTTTGCCACAGTCACAGAGTCTCGAGCGGTGAGTTGTGAGTTGAGTTAGATCAGTCACGAGGGATGCAACACTCGTCAGTCGCTCGGTCTTTGGCTCTGTTGTTTCAGCCGACAGGCGACAACCCCTGACGGAAGCGTGAAGCGCAGCGCGTACGTGGTACAGACAAGATCAGTTACGCACGAATCCCTTTGTGACCAACTAAGTTTAGTCATCAGTCAAGTTAACTAGTCGTGAGTGCACAGATCGACGGTGCAGGTCAAGCCAAGTCAGGGGTCGCGCACACCGCGTCGCAAGACGTGAGTGGCGAGATTCAAGTGTTGTTTTTGGGGCCAACGATCCCACTACAATCACGAATCACAAATCGTGAATGTCTCTCGTCTTTCCTTTTGCGGGGTCATGGCGTTGGCCATGGCGTTGACCAAATGTCAGTTAGCTTGGATCTACAATCACGAATCAAATCTCAAATCGTGAGACCGGAAGGCACTCACACTCCTGGTCTGTTCCTTAATCCTGTCTTGTTGGCGTGTGACGGACCTGCTGAAACGCAGAGTCTAGAACAACGTATACAAACACAGATTGTCATCGTCAAGTTGACTGGTTGCCAAGATTCGCATTTGCCCATCTCGTACCATCATCATCTTGGGCTCGCTTGAATCAGTCGTTCGCAGCGACACTCATCACGCATCCACCTTGTTCATGTCGTGACACTACCAGCGTCGCTCCGTGAGCATCGATCGGCCCTTGCCCATCATGCCCTCTTTAAACCACATCACACAGGCTGATCCATCCGATTCCGAACGCAATCCCCCACCACGACCCGCTAGCCTTTCACTTCGAGCACCTCGTTCTGCCAGCGTACAACAGCTCGTATCCAGGTGGGAGACGCAACCACTTGCTTCTTTATTCCCATCGTCGCCGTCGTCGTCTTCTACTGCACCTTCCAACCTGACTCCACTGCAAACTTTATCATCAAACTCGGCACTCTCCTCTGCACCAACCCATTTCGGTCCAACACCGGCTCATCGTGCGCTTCTGGCAGCGCCCGTCAATGCCACCAATGCCACTCTTGGTCCGCTCGACTGGACGCCCAAATATGGTTTGCCTGCCCACCATGCTCGTCCATCGCCATTGTGTTTGGCGACAAAGCACCTCCCCCCATCCTCCCCCAAGTCTCCTTCGCGCGCCAACCCTTTCTCGGATTCTAATCGAATCTCTCTTGACAGTCCTCATCAAAGACATCACCTAATGCCTCTTCGTTCTGTTCAACCCGCTCAGACCATCCCCTCGCCGATCTCCCCCTCCTCCGACGCGGGTCGTTCATCTCACCTTGAGCGACCGCCTCCATCGCCTTCACCCTTCTCACCTGCAAGTCAACCAGACACTCCTCAATCCACTATCGACACTGTGGCGTCCAAAACTCCAATACCCAAGCACACAGCACCAGCCCTCGATCAAACCGGTCTCGCTCCTTCCACATATACCCAGCCAAGTACAGAGTCGAATCTAGATGCCTCGACCGTGCCAGATACCCACGTCAACCAACTCTCGAATCACTTCTCTTCGCAAAACGAGCGGTCAGACGTGCCGCTTCCCGCCGGTCCACGTCCATCCCGGCCAGGCACCAACAAGCTATCTGACGTCCCCAGAAACCACGTGGTGCCCCTCGCAACAAAAGATGGCCTCGTCAAACCTTCTTCCAATACGCACATCTTTGATCTCGATGCAAAGGTCCCTCTCGGCACCAGCAAGTATCTTCCTTCATCCTTCCGTCAGAATGCGTCCGTACAACCTGCACCCATACCCCAACGTTCTAGCTCGCACCTGTCCGCGACTTCAACCACCACCCTTGGCGCACAACCAGCCGAGTCTTGGTGCGCAGAAGATTCTAGCAGCATTCCTTTGCTTCCAGCTTCGTCCATCCAAGCCAATGCACCAATCAGCTCATCCGTCAAAGCTCAAGCTACCTTGTGGAAAGACCTCGTCTCGAACGAGATTTCTCGCGATGCCGTCGATTCCAATGACGACGCACATCTGCTTCCTGTCTCTGCAGACCAGGTCTTCCGCCGCGATGCAGCTCCCATCCATTTGCCAGCACTGGAAGAGTACCTCCGCAACCCCTTCCTTTTTGGCGATCCTGTCTTCACCGACTCGCATCTGGTCTGTACAGATCAGGAGAAGCAGCTCTTCGGGCTCGACCAAGCTTTGCTTCCGCAGACCGCATCAGAATCGCCATTGTCGTCACGGCTTGGCGCTCTCGATATCGACAAGTCGCATCTTGGCCAATCTCGAACAAAGTCCAGGCTTGCTCAGCTCGAAGTGGCAGGTGGTCAGATACATTGTCCCGCCCTGCTCTACCCGTCCAGCATCGATCCAGCCGGCACCTCAAGGAGCGAAAGAGCGCTTCGACGCCGTACAGTTGCTCAAGTATCCAAACAACGCTCATCATCTTCACAACCGTCTAAGCCAAACCACTCGAAGCACAACACTGAATCAGACACGGATGACGCGGACCGTTTGCTCGCAAGCTCAACTGGCCGTAAGACGAGCCGCCGAGACGAGATTCTCGACAAGCTTGCCGATGACGTGACTGTCGTCAATGCTCAAGACGAGCGCGCTCTCGAAAGCGATGACGATGCTACACTCAAGGCTGACGATGCTTTCGAAGCAGAAAAAGTAGCCAGCCGCATCTCGGCCCGTCTCACAAAGAGTCGGGATGCATCCACTCAAAGCGGAATCTCGGAGCCACCATGCGAGGGCGTCTCGAGCAAGCTCTCCACCGTCTCGAATCCTGTCACGCGCAAGCAAATGTTCCCACCGCTCATGTTGCTAAAGGAGAACAACCTCGACGAACTCAAATCCAACGCAATCGGTCCACGAAAGCCACCCGGCGGCATCTGGGCTGTCGGCTGGCTAGGCATCATTTTTGATATCGTCATTGGAGTGGAAGGCAGCACCTTTGCAGCTGGCATTCTCCGTCTCGAATCGCTGCGCGATCTTTTCCAGATGATGACGATTCAACTTCATTTTCAGCGCTACTTTGACAGCAGCGATCCCACTTCTACCGCCAGCAAGGTGTTCAAGTTCCTTTTGCAGACACTGCCGGCTGTGCTCGGATTCGATCTCGTCTCGGTCTTTGGTTATGCCGTCATCTTTTTCGTCGTTTGGATCATCATCACCGCCCTGGCTCTCTGGCGTTTCTGGCTTATGACCAAGGCGCACAACCCCAACAAGACCGTCGAGGGGTACGACTCGCAGGGCTGGATCTACAAGAGCGCATCTCGAGGTACGCGCTTTGCAAACACCTGCTTAGTCTTTGTGCTTGGTCTCCTCTACCTTCCTCTGAGCAAGTTGGCTATCGACGCACTCGTCTGGTCCAGCGACTTTTGGCCCGTGCCAAATCCGTACAAGGGAGGCATCGACGATCCAGTTCCAGGAGCCCTGCTTGGCGATCCCGACATTTGGCATGCGCCGCTCGACTTTTGCTATACAACAACCATGCGCAAAGATGCTTTCAATTGGGCGTACATCATCCTGCCAATGGCCGTCCTCACCATCGTCTTTTACACGCTCTGGTACCCTTACAAGCTCATGATGACCATCAAAGAGATGTTACCCAATGTTAGCAAGTTCAACGAGTTGGGACGCAAACGCAGCGAGGAAGAGATGCAGATCTACTACCAGCGTCTGCTCAACCGGGACAAATCGCCTTTCAATTTTCTCTACAACTCGTATCACCGCCGGTGGGGCTACTACAAGCCGCTCTACATTCTGCTGTTCAAGCTCTCCAATCTGGTCATCATCGGCGTCCTGGCCAAGGACAACTGCCTCTTCCGCTCGTATCCCACCCGGACCATGCTGGTTGTGCAGCAGGGCACGCTCATTGCTGTCATGGCTTCGTTGCTCGGACTGCATCTCTTGCTTCGGCCGTTTGTTGACAAGATCGGCAACCGATCCGAGATGGTCTCGCGTGTCGGCTACGTCTGCACGGCCATTATTGGTCTGCTTGTCGCGCTCAACGTGCAAGGATCAACCGTGTACAACACCACGATCCTCTACATTATTCAGGGCTTCACTTACTGCGCCAACATCTACTTTGCGCTCATAGGCATGTCGTTCGTTGCGCATCAGGTCAAAAGGTGGCAGAGCCGTGTGGACTATACGATCGACATCTTTTCTCCCGTACTCGACATCACCAAGCATATCAAGCGTCGCGTGTGGGAAGAGACGCTATCAATCCTCATCCTTTGCGGTCGCGAGTACCACATGCCGCTTGAGCAGGTGATTGCGTTTTCCGTCTCCGACGACGAGCAGTGGCCGCCTTACCTGATTGATTTCCAGGGCTCGGTTGCGGAGCGTCACATTGAGAACCTTAAGATCGTCAAGCAGATCGGCATCGAGGCATATCGTGACCAAGTCGACGTTTCTCGCACCCAACAAGGCATGCGTCGCCAAAGGCTCCTGCGCACCATCCAGAGCGACTTTGCAGGACCCGACGCGTACTGGCGACCCACAGAGCCGCCGTTCGCGTCTGGCGTCATGTCATTCTTCGGAAAGGCGTTTTTGGTGCCTTTTCCACCAACGCTGGTCATGCGCTACGACGAGGGCAACCAACACGAAGTGACATTGTCCCGCATCGAAGACTTGGAAGCTTTCGTCGACCAAAATTCGGATCCCAAGATCGTCAGCAAAAAGATGGTCCGCCAGGCTTTGCGTGCGTTGGAGGGTCAAAAGGTGTTCTGTCCGTATGTCTGCAATATCCAGATTGGCGATGCGACCAGCGGCATGGCGTTTGTCGACAAGCTGTTTGGGCGCATCTCGGAACGGCGTAAAGCTTTGCCAAGATTCGGCGTGCGCGCATCAGCCGCGGGCGGTCGCTCAGAATACGTGCTTGCGACGCCGATCTCGTATGTCGAAGGCACCCTCAAGATCGAACGTCGAAACGAGTTTGTTTGGGCTGGCTACAATTTCGACGGTGGGTTTCAAGTCTCGATCGTATTCGAAGAGGGTAGAATGAAGCAAGCATCTGGTGGCATCACTCTGGTTCGGAGGCAAGTTGAGGTGAGCGCATCGCGCGCGTTTGGTCTTAGCGAAGACTTTGAGATGAACGCTACACTTTCGCGGTTCCTGCAAGACAACGAGCGACTGGTGATCGAGCGTGTAGGCCTGGTGGACAAGGCGCTGCGCAAGTATCGACGCCACTTTGAGCGTGAGGCGCAGTGGAAGGAGCGCGTGCTACCGTATTCGTTCCTCACGGACGTGTTTGACAACGACGGGCTGAGCCCGCTCGGTCTGCGCATGGCGTTGGTCGAAACGGGATGTGCACGCAGCATGCGCAATCTGCCCGTCCAGTATGAAGGCAGTATCACGCTTATGTACGAGCGGCTAGCGGCGATCAATCGCTCGGCTGTGCATCGATTCTGGTGGATGTTTTTTGACGAACTCTGGCGGCTCAACAGCAACGACTACAGCCAGTTGCGAAAGTTCAGGCGCAGCTTTTCGCCGCAGTATCCGAGTTCGATTGCTTACCGACCCATGCCGAGGAGCGAGCTCGAGAGATTTTTGCACAAGCGCGGATTGTGGAAGAAAGCGGGTGCTAACGGTGGGCCGTTCAATCGAGGGTTGTTGAACCGCATCTACTTTTCGCTCAATGAGATCGTGTTTGCAGGGCATCACGATGGACGTCTCATCAAGCCACGCAGAGGATGGTCGGACCAACACGGGCAAGGGGCACACAAGTCGGATGCGCGCCACCAGGACGCGTTCCTAGACGCAGTTGACTCGGAGCTATGTCGAGCTGCAACGATCAAAGTGGGACTCGGACACGATGCGACGCAGGCGAGACGCCAAGACTTTTGCACGATCGACAACCAAGCATGCTCTTGGCTTGATGTTGCGAGCGCAGGCCATGCGAGACAAGACCGATCGTGGGGGATGACAGCTAACGCCTCGATTACACCTTCGCAGTACACCGGAGGTGGCACAGCCTACTCGACCGACAGCGTCGTCGTGCGCACAGCCTATCGGTGGGAACAGCGCATGCACGCTCACGCCACCGACACCGCATGGCAGCGCTTTAAAGTGCGAGCGTTGCAGTGGTTGTCGCTGCACCCCGTAGTGCTCAACTTGGAGCGCGAGAAACTGTACCTCTACCTGAAACTCGTGCGTGTCGACGACGCGCCAAGCCGCAGCGAGAGGTACGAACTGCTCAAGCCGAGTAGCAGGCAACCATACACTTGATCAACGATCAATCACGAATGCTGTACGCTGAGCTTGTGATGCCGAAAGCTGAGCCATCGCCAATCAGAACATGTTTGGTGCATGGGGTATCATTCTGCTTGGTACGAACGGGGGTATGGGTGATAGTGCAAGACAAGTTGTGAGCGAGAGAGCGATGCGTTTCACATGCGTTTGGATGGCTTTGATGCGGTGATGGAGGAGGAGCGGGTGGACGAACGCGGCTTGACAAGTGATTGTGTGAGTGGTGGAGAGGTGCGGGTGGTGTTGGAGAGGAATGGATCGCGCTTTCTGAGCGTGTTTGCGAGGATGTGTGCCTTGAGCTTGTGTACAGTTTGCGTCGATGTGGTTGGTGAGACTCGGCAATTGGAGCGAGCATGGATCCATGCTGAGCGATCCTTCTCGGACTGAGTTGACGAGGTGCGAGACAAGTGCAGATGGTCGTTCCACGCAATGCGACGCTTGATCTGCTGATCGGTCTGCATCTGCCTTACTGCTTGCGTCTTTTGTTCGCGCAACGTGGCTCTTAGTGCGGCATTGGAGGTGTAAGGATCCTTACTGCATAGCTGTGCGCGCTCGAGTTGAATGATTCTCTCGTGGTTCTCCTTGATCCGACGCTGTTGTGTGGAATCACGCTCGATCTTGGCGAATGCATCATGCTGCTTGTCGGAATCGTACACGGCATGGCCTGCGGATTGCTCTGGATGCCACTCTTGGTGCTGCCTGCGGGCTCCTGTGCCTAGCGTGTACTGGGCGTTTTGGGGATCTGTGAGAATGTCGAATTTCGCCGAGCAGCTACATTTGCAAGTGAACGTCCAGATACGTGTGCTGAGATACCAGTCGGTCGGCCGTTTTTCCGCATTGAAACGGGTGCCTTGTACATGATGCGCACTGCATGTCGAGCAGATTACGTGGAACGGCAGCTCGAAGCGCACCACCAACATGGCATGTGTGCCAAGACGCCGCGCTCGACTCGCCAACGCATCAGTCGCGTTGAACCGCACACGTCGTGGATCCGAATCGGGTGGCCGATACCGACCCATGTTGAACCCCTGCATCGTGACAAGTGCCTGCCAGTGCGTACCACATGCATACACCAAGCATGATGGTAGTCATCCGTCAAGACCTCCCGAATCGTCAATCACGAATCCAAGATCCACCTCGCACTCAAATTGTAAATCTTCGATAGTATATGTATGTCCAGCCACTCTAACAGCGACCCCCCATGCCCGTTGGTCAAAGATTCACAATTCAGAGCACTCACAGGACTGACTGCGCAGAACAATCGCGAATACGCACAGAACCGCTTGCATATTCTGGAGCGCGTGGCCTAGCTAGGCCTGACCTGTGTATGTGCAACTGTGTAGGTGTCTCTCGGTGTGTATGCCTAAGCGTCTCAACAGAATCCAATGCAGATACAAGCCATATGCCCCGATTTAAGCAGCGGTCTCCCGATTTGCAACCTAAAGGCGAGGTTGGCGCACTTTCTTCAACCCTCGTGACTCACGACTCGGTTGCCACTCAATCACGAATATCGTGAATCGTGAATCTATGAATCACGGATGTTGCGCGTGTGGAGTTTCAGCGGACCAACACATACATCACGCATGGTGCACGATTGACGATTCACGATTGACGATTGGGTCGTGGGTTGCAACACGGAGACACACCCTACCGCTGACGATTGTACTCTAGCACATGGACATGATCACGTCGTGGTCGGCTTGCTCATCCGGATCAGCTGGACGTGCCTATGTGATGCGATGATGCGCAGTGTCGTCTTTCTTGCAGCGCCAACGCTGTGCCAGCTGACGCCGCACACAGCACGCCGGACGAGCCTGGACATTGGTGCAGACGCTCGAGTTGTAGTGGACGAGACGCGAGATGCTGCGCTGGTAGACGATGCGCAACAGGTGGCCGACTCGGTCGACGCTTACGATGCACACGGCTGGGAGGAGGCCTCGATTGCGCGTTCCGAGATCGCTGATGCTCGCGGCGCGGTTTCACGCGAGCTGCTGGATGCGGTGCAAGATCGTGCGAGGCGCAACAAGCGGGTGCGCATCCGAAGCCCAGTGTTGGTGATCGAAACGCCGGAACGGCGCGTGGAGCGCACTCCGAGCCGTGTGCCAAACGGTGCTGCACAAGATCCGTGCCCAGTGGAGGCGGACAAGAGTCGCGTGGTTCTAGGAGAGCTCAGCGACGACGAGCACAAGCACGTAGACGGCAGATATGTGCCAGACGTGCATGTGAGCAATGTACGATGTAGTACGCGTAAGCGCGATGTGGCTGAGGGAGGAAGCGTTGGAGCGATGCGAGCGTGCGATCTGTCGCTACTGGCGGGAGCGCGTGCCTCGGATTCGACACGTGCGTTTGCACCAGTCGCCACTCGCAAGGTGCACGCAATCCAAGCACCAGCACCACCATCGGCGACGCAACATGTCGATTCAACGCCGCCATCCGCATCGACGCTGCCGATACGTGCGCCGATGCCTGGCAACACGTCGTCCACCAGAGTGCCACAAACGTGTGGTTTCACATTCTTCTCGAAACATGCTCGTCCATCGTCGTGCTCGGTACAGCACGACAACACAATCGACCACACGCGCTCGCTTCCGACAGCCAACGACAACGCTCGTCCATGCGCGTCCCATGCGGATGTCACCATGCCAACATCGGATGGTCGCATACAAGAATCAACGTCGCTCGTGTCGCTGCCGACGATGAACGTGTTCGCTGCACCGCACGATTCAGCCTTGTTCAACGCGAGCCTCAGCCGTACCTCCTCTGCACCTTGCGACGATCAGGCGCAGCAGTCCATCCAGCCTCCACCCACGCTCCACTTTAGCCTGGCGCATGTGACTCGCGTGGAGCGCATCCTGGCCCACCCTACGCAGTTCGTCGGCTCGCAGATCGCGGTAGAGCAAATGCGCGCAGGTGGTGTGACGAACAAGGTGAATCTGCTCGTGGTGGTCAAGGAGGTAGGCGAGGTAGAACTGGTTCGCGATCGGGTGCGAGTGGATTCGGCGGGGCAGGCGGGGCAGGCGGGGCAGGCGACTCGGTCGACAAGAGGTCGGTTGCACGATGGTAGAACCGAACGAGTAGCCCTGGTTGTTATGGATGGGAGTATCTCAAGCATTGCGCGGTGGGTAGACGATGTGAGGAGCTCGGATATCAGTGTTGTAGATGAGGTGGAATCCAAGTGTTTGCTCCAACTGGTGGTGTGGGGTGAGCTTGCGCGCGAATGGGTAGCTAGCGCGACGCTTGATGTGAGCAGCCAACAAGCATCGCGATGCTCGCCTAGTCTGCGCCCAACGCCGCTCCGACCAGGCGACGTTATTTCGGTCTGCAACGTCTCGCTCTCGCGCTCCACGGCTTGTTCTACATGCTCGACGCGCGGCTTGCGCCGAGGCACGCGTCTCGGCTCGCACCCAATCGCGCCCACAGCGCACGCCTCACCAGCCAACAACTCTACCATCGAACTCTGCTACCGCTCTACCGTCCTTTCCCCCCTCGACAACGCCAGAAACTTCCACCCCTCCCTCGCCGCTTTCGACCTCAAGTCCAAAAATGTAGACAGACTCCGCAGACTCTGGTTATCGTCATGCTAGTCGTCAGTGTCCGGTCGCTCTTGCCATTCCCAATTCACTCGCTAACTGTACCCTCCCAGATCAATTCACTCGTGACTTGCCCTTGTGAATCCACGCTCTCTGAACAATCACCAACATAACACTCGTGACTGACAAGAGGAATCATCAGTTCATCCACGAGTCGCTACAAGTACACGAGAAAGAGCTAACAAACCGACAAGCCAGCACACGAGCAACCTTCGCGGATCAAGAGATGGCCAGCGAGCTCAATCGTGAATGACGAATGTATTCACCACCAACTTCCAGCTTGAGGTGTGCCTGCTTCGCCCAAATCGATTGTGCTGATCGCATTGGCACATATCGAGCCACTGGAAGCGCAATGGTTTGCGCTCAACATTCGACCGAATTCGCTATCGCGCCTGGCGCATCCGCCACTGCTACCTGGCCTGCTTGTCGAATTGGGCGTTGCAGCCAAATCGAGCATGACGCTATCGTGACCGTTGCCAAGGTTGCTAGGTGTACCGACTCCGCCTGCAATATCGATCGTGGAGCCAACACCATCTCGGCTACCAGCAAGAGCATGGTTGCGAGTGTCGCTGACGCCGTTGCTATCGTTGCTGCTGCTATTGCTCGTGTTGACGCTCGCGATAATGTCCGCGCTCGAGCTCGATGCCGCATCGTTGAGCGCCAACCCGGAGCTAAAAGGATTGTGAATGCCCGCTGCTGCGGCTACCGAGGCAGTGGCACCCAGCGGATCCTGCGCAAAGAATGCTGGAAACTTTTCAGCCGCTTGGTGCACTGCATATGCCAACGCTGGGTGTGCCGAAAACGCAGCTGATAGCGTCTGCATGTCCGTGTGACTAGGCAGCGCAACTGAAATGCATGGCGAGGTGGCTGAAGTCGTGGATCCTGTGGATCCCGTGCGCGTGCTGTTTGAGCCAGACATGGACGGTGGGCCTGAAGGTTGCTGCTGCTGCTGCTGTTGTTGTTGTTGTTGTTGTTGTTGTTGCTGCTGTTGCTGCTGTTGCTGCTGCTGTTGTTGTTGTTGTTGTTGTTGTTGCTGCTGTTGTTGCTGTTGTGACCAAGACGTCCAAGCGTAATTCGGTTCAGACGCGGTACCGGAGCCAGTTGCTGAAGCGGGAGAAGCACTGGATTGTTGCATGGGCACGCCCGTCGAAAATCGGTTGACAGCCGTGGTAAACGCATCGTTGAGCTGGTGTGCAATGTTTGGATCGGCCATTCCAGCGCCATTACCGCCGTTGTCCGCGGCGACACCCAGCGACGGCCAAGCAGGCTCGGGGAACGAGGCAGAACCGGGTGCCGATGTCGAGGCTGCCGACACGTCCACGCTTGTCTCACCACCGTGGATGTCGGGTTGCAGCTGGAACGTGACTGAATGAGACTTTGGTCTAGTTGGCCTGTCGATCGACATGGGCTCATCGGTGATCGACGAAGTCGACGTTGCGGCAGCTGCTGAACCTTCCGAAGTGGTCGTGGCGCTTTGCGGCTGCGGCGACGTGCGTCGTGAACCTGCAGCGGAAGCACGACCTCGCTTCTCGTCGTACCTCGATCGCTTCTTGATCACATCGGCTCGCATGGTGACCGGTCGGTGCTCGTTGTGCAATTTGAGATACAGGCCACACGCATTGCAGACCGTGTGACCAGCATCATCCTTCCTCCACAAGGGCGTCGTGTAGGTTCCGCAATTGAAGCACGATGTCATGTCCTCGCCACTTGGCGAGCCAGAGCGTGAGGGCGAACCGGCCCTCGATCCGGGCGCAGAGGCGCCGCCTGGAGTGGCGGATGGCGTAATGTGACCCGAGTGCGAGTGGCTATGGTGGCTCTTGAGACTCCTGGGTCGAGGCGTCTTGTGCAGCTTGAGGTAAAGACCACACGCGTTGCACAGCAGCAGGTCGTTGGGATCACGACGCCATAGCGGTGTGGAGGTAGCTCCACAATTGGTGCATTGAGCCTGCGTGGGATGCGCGCTTCCAGAGGCAAACGAGGCACTAGGCGTACTGCCTCCAGGTGGGAGACCCTCGATCTTCTTGTTGTTGAGGTCTGGGTTGATGGCTGTGAAAGCAATTGAGCCGGCGATGCTGCGGCGACCACGGCCCTTGTTCTTGGACATGCCATCCGAACACGAAACGGAGCTGTCGGTCGAATTTCGTTTGATGGCTGCTTTGGACGTGCTGGCGGCGGTGCAAGGACCGGGACTGGAGCCAGAGCGTCCGATGTTGGCCAGCGTTGGGCGCAAGGTGGGCGAAGAGGGAGCCGAGAGCGAATCGACAGGACGATCAGCACCCTGGAAGGGTCCGGCTTCGGGGGCCAGCAATGGAGTGGAGGGCACCGATACCGAGTTGCCGCGTGTACCAAACATGGGCGGCTGCATGACTCCAGCGTTTGTGGTCGAGATGGACGTGTCGATTTCGAGATGGTGGTCGCGGGAAGCGTTTGCAGTGCTCTCGTAGCTGCTGGACATTGGCAAGTGGGCGCCTTCGGGCAAGCGTAGAGAGGCGCCAGAGAGCGATGGAGTCGAATTGAGCCATTCGGGCTGCTGTACTTCGGCGTCGTGTCCAGCGGCGTGGGCGAGGTTTGCGCTCCAGTTGCTGCCAACGCTGCCATCGGGGGAAGGTTCTTTGGATTCGGGCCGGGAGGTGTTCTGGATGTGGGTACGCTGTGTCTGCTCTGCCAATTTACGGAAGGTTCGGAGCTCGTCGGCCATCTTCCTGGCTAGTTCCGAAGCCACCTTTTGGGGTTGCGGGTCGGTCTTTTTCCTCCTGATTTGCTTCAATTTGGCGGGGCCTGTCGACAGTCGGTTAAGACCTGACGAGGTGGTTGAGAGGGCCAAAGGGTTCTGCGGCGGCTTGGCGTCGGTCAGGTTCTGGTCGAAGGGAGCTTTAAAGTTGGGCAAGTCACCCACAGGCAAGCCGAGGTCGGCAAGGTCCATCTGTACATCCTCCATGCTACCGAGGCCGGCGAGCAAGCTGTCCAGAGGAGCGTTGAGATCGATGTGATGGTTGAGCAACAGATCACGCTCCGTGGCTTCAATGTCTTCGAGCTTGTATCCGCCGGAAAGGTTTGGGAGGTCACTTTCGAGGCCGGCACTGGCCATGATTTGATCAAAAGTGGCGTGCGTGTCGACGATGCTGATGTCAGAGGTGGAGTCGATGGCATCACTACTGCGTGTGTGGTTGGTGGAGCTCTGAGGTGAGAGAATGAGCGGGAACTTGTTGGTGGTGCCTACCGGGCCGTTCTGACGTTGAGCGTGAGCGTAGTCTTTGGAAGCGTCCTTGTTGCCGACAGTGGTCTGCTTGAAGTTGACGCTGGGATCGAGCGCAAAGGTGTACTGCATGTCTTTCATGGTTTGCTTGTTGGCTGGACTGCTGCGAAACTTGGCTTGGAGTTTGGCTACGGCGAGAGCACGCAGCTTTTGACGCTCGACGGCCTTTTTACGCAGCGCCTCGCCCGAGTCGGTCTTGCGAAAGGGGGGAGCGGTGAGCTCGGCGATGGCGCGACCTTTGTCGCGGTCGAGCTTCTCGCCGGTGCTCTTGGAGAGTTTTTTAAAGTCGCGTCGGCTCTTGAGGTCGTCGTTTTCGACCATGAGATCATGGAGATACCACAACCTCCAGCTGAGGTTTTCGAGACGCTGGCCCTGTTCGAGGTGTGCGGCGACCTTGGTGCACACCCTCCAGGTACGTGTAAGCGATTCTTCATCGTTGAGATTGGAAAAGGGGCTGAAGGATTTGTTTCCTTTGACTTTGAGCAGAAGCGGGGCCATGGCTAAAGAGTAAAAGCGCCGTCCGACGAGGTTTGTATGGAGCTGAGAGTGGTAAGGATGCGGACTGCCAACGCTGGTGGAAGTCAGAGCAAAGAGGCAGCGGTCGACTTGATGGAACGTTGCTATTCGACAGCCAAGAAACCAAGGGGTGCAGTTGTGACAATGGAATGATGAGCGATGCGAGTGGCGCTCCAGACTGTGTCGAGTGTCGTGGACAAGCCAAAAAGAGCGCGAATCGGTGCGATCGACTGCGCCGTGACGAGACAAGACAGAGAAAGGCACAGTGGGATCGGCTCAGCGTTGACTTGCTCGGCTTGGCTGTTGGCCACCGAGGTTGTTGGCCACTGATCGTTCAAGAGCTACAGGCTGGCGCACACGGGTGCGTAGCGAGCGACTTGAACGTTTGGCTGAGCCTGCGCGGATATGCGGCTGACGAGTCGGAGTGTCCGTCGGAGCGATCCAAGTCGAGTAGCAGGGTCGAAGCCGTGCGAGACACCACGGCGAATCGATTCGAACAAGCTCGAGGCTCTGCCAGTCGTGTCTCTCACAACGCGAATCGGTATCGCGCAAACAAGACGTCAGCAGCAGTGGGATTGCGCTGTCGATCAAGGCGGGGGATGGCGTGCTACGATAGCAAACCAAGTCGGAGGTGAGAGGAGGATGGCACCGAATACGGCCTGCTGCGTGTGGATCGGGTCGATGACGAGGTGACCGAAACCAAAACCAAGGATGGTGGTTGTTCGCTCAGAAAACAACAAGCAAAGCAACGTCTGCCATGTCGAGACGAGCAAGTTGGTATCCGTGTACTGTATGCAGGGCCAAAGATGTAGCCAAGCAAAAACTCTTGCAACAGGCGCCGCGGCTGGGGAAGAGGATGCTCATCTCCCTGCGCCCATGTAGCAGCTGCCAAAAGCCCCCTTCCGCTTCTCATTGCTGCTCACTCACACTGCTGCTCACTGCTGCTATTGCTGCTGCTATTGCTGCTGCTATTGCTGCTGCTATTGCTGCTGCAGGTTGGCAAATTTGACTCACAATACAGACTCGCCTCGCCGTGCGCAGTCAGAGCTCAGAGGCGAACGGCACCTCAACCCAACCCAAGCGTGAACTCGTGACTCGTACCTGACCACACTGAGAAACAGAAAGACGAAAAGAAAAAGAAAAAAAAAAAGAAAAAAAAAAGCCAAACCCACGACTCACAACTCACAACTGTGACAATACAAACAAAACAAAATATGAATAGGAAAGCGTTGCGTTGCGTTGCGTTGCCCCAACAAGAACAGAGAGCGTCGTCGTGGGGGAAAATGTCACGAATCGTGAATGAATTTCAAAAACCAAGCAAAGCCTTCACGTTTAGTCGAGTAACAAAGCAGAACCGAGACCCAGCGGGAGCATCGTCGGACCAAGATCGGGCGGACCAAGTTGCCGCGGGAAGGGAAGCGACACGACCAAGTTAACTTCGTACCCACAGAGCCACGCTGTGCCTTGTCCCCCGCAAGATTCAGTTGTGAGTCAGTTGTGAGTCAGTTAGCTATCGTGTAGTCTCGATTGCGCAGAGGCCACCAAGTTCCAGAGCATGTCATCCACCCCATACCAGAGCATATCGTCCAACAAATTCCAGAGCATATCATCACTCACGACTCGTGTCGTTACAATCCCCAATCTTGATTACTGAGATTCCGAGCTTTTGATTGAAATGAACACCAATCCCAAGACAAGACAGAACGACATCCCTGTTCTTAAAGACTTTCTTTTGTGTGTAGAGGTGTTTGTTTTGTTTGGTACTTGTTTTGTTTTGCTTTGATTTGATTCCTTTTTCTTTTTTTTTTTTGGTCTCCCCGACCCCGACCTGGTGTTGATGAGTTGATTTCTTCTGTACACTTTGCCTTGGCACTCAGACTGTTGACCGCATGAGCCAGCAGGCCCTTTGGATGTTGATTTCAAGGTGAGGGTCTCTCTGGACTCGTGACTGTTTTTGCTCAAGCTTCGGCGCAGGCAGTACCATGGCGACCCATCCCATCTGCCTGTGACTTGGCCATGTTGTTGTTCTGCGCGGTTTCACCTTTTGAGCATCGACCGGCAGACGTGCTCGATTCGATCGAGGACGCTGGGAGTAGCTTCTTTTATGCTCAAGAGGCGAGACAAGGGCGCACTTTAGAAGGCTATCCTACCAGGCCGATGCTTATAGGTTTAATTGACCGGAGTTTCAAGTTGATACGTTGCCAGACACGGGTAAAGCGTTGTCTCGACAAGCGAACCCGGCTGTCGGATAGCCCGTAACTTGGCTTGGAATGGCATCGGACACCGAAGTGTATGCCGTCGGAGTGGTCTCGTGCTGACTCAGGGAGATAGGCGGGCGGGAAGAGGTCTTGTAAGGGAGCTTGTAAGGGAACTTGGCTCGCGAAGGCAGCCAGCTGTCTTGAGCCCGCTTGGTTTCACAAGAAAGCGTACACAATTGATTTGGCTGTCTAGCGTAGAGTGACCTGGCATCATTGAGACTGGTGGTAATGCTGGTTCGATGTGCAGCTATCCATCAGTCCAGCAAGTTTCCGCTGAACTTCCACAGCCATTTGTGCTGTTGTAGGCATGCCTGTAGTCAAACAGCATCAGACAAAGAGACAATGATAGGTGGTGCCCTTGTGCATACACACCCGGCTGGAGGCTAGAATGTACAGCTTTGCAACGATATCCTACAGAGCTACTCTTCGTGCTTTCAAACAAGGCTATGGCCAGCAACAAAGAGAATGCTTTCGAAACGTGGGATCCTCGGCCATGTGGGAGATCTGTGTGAGTCTTGCATGCGACTGTACCAACAGAGGCACGAGCATTCGCGTTCGCTTTTCCACGTGAGGGCTGTTTAATGGATAGCTACTACAGAAAAGGGGGCACACAAATGGCCACAAAAGGCAACAAAACACATCCATTTCCGATTAACGGCTAGTACCAGACGCCAATTCATAAACGTGCGGCCCTCTTTCCAATACCTAAATTGGCTACGAAGCCGAGGCAAAGAAAAGAACGAAAAGAAAAGAAAAGAAAAGAAAAAAAGAAGGAAAAAAAGGGATATGAAATAAAATAAAAATGGAGACAAATGGGAACGCAATTGCGGTCCAACACTCCGGATCTCTGAAATTTGTCGAATAATCCCGATTGCATCCATCTGCAGCACCCGATTAGCGCGATTAGCGAAGAGGGTGAGGTTGGGTGGGGCCACAGGAAAGACACTGCAAGCGTGACAATGAATAATCACGACTGTGTCGGATGAGAACCTTCTCTGCACTGGGTACCAAGGCGATACTCATCTTGCTGGTCTTTCGCTCAACAGCCGTCATCGCTCGACGGGAGGGATGCTGTCATTCGTGATTCTGGATCGGCCTGCAAAGCGTCGGAAGGGTGTAACATTGCAACTGCAGGCGTGACGAACAGCGCACAGTGCACCGCGTACGCGTCGACAGGGTGGAAGACATGGAGCAGGGTGCCACGAAGACACTCACGACTTGGTGACCAGATGGTTGAGGTGCCGCTGGTCAAGGAAAGCGTTGGGTGGATTGGCGAGTGGATGGTACGGGCTGCTGAAGCAGGCGTTTCAAGGATGACTAAGAAACACAGTCGTGAGTCACTGTTGCGTTGTAAAAGTAACGTCACAGAGTCACGACTAGCTTGCGTGGAACAGAAGGATGCGTGTTGGAATTCACTCACGGTTCACGGTTCGGTCGATTTTGAGCCAAAAGAAAAGCGAAGAAGGACGACGCTTCGCGCTTCGCGCTTTGTGCTTTGTGCTTTGTGCTTGGCAACGGTGACGCCCATGTGCGCCATTTGGCTGCAACCCCAGCTTTCGCTGCATTTCTATGCGGCTCGCCTCTCAGGGTCCTCTCGCGTCTACTTTCGGCGAGATTCTAGAGGGTTTGCGAGTCGTGAGTGTTGGTGGTGGGTAAGTGAGTGTCACAGCCGACAGCTTTGTCTTGGCTTGGCACCGCGCCCAGCCACAAGCCCAGATCGCTTCTGTCTGAGCGCAGACGCGGCGAAACAAAGACGTCAAACGGCGACGTGCTTGTCGAGCATCATGACAGGGTCAACCACCAAGATAGAGTTATATGCACGCGCGCCAAATTCGCAGCATGACAGTGTGAGTCAGAGGGAGGATGTGATGAACGCGAGCATGTGGCTTGCGCGCATAGTCCGAGACTCGTGACACTTTCCCTAACGACGTGAGAGGCGCCTGAGAGGCGCCGAGAATCTTCGCTGCATGTTCCGATCTTGTTGACCAAACAGACTGGTTGCAACGCAGAAGCAGCGCTCGGATGGGCATCCGACTCGGTCACTAGCTGATGCGCGTCAAAGCTTGACTGCTCTCCGGGTCGAGCACGAGCAACCAGATGCGCCGTCAAGAATGAATATAATCACGCATCCATCTGGAATCACGAGTCGTGAATCACGAATGCCCTGCCCAATCGAGAGGACGCCTCCACCTTTGCGATTCACGATTCACGATTCACGATTGTTCGCACCGCGCCTCCTTCTAAGCAAACTTATCTGTTGCAAGACACACCTTCACTCGGCATCACGCCTCATATTACCATCGCACCAGTCTACATCACTCTTACTCTTAGTCATCCTTTTCCTCATTCCGCCTCTTGCTACGCCAATCGCATATCGGCCGTCTCGATCCACCACCTAATTGGAGCATCTGTTGGCGACTTTGGTTCACAACGTTGGTCATTGCAGCGCAGTTCTGCAGAGTCAGCTTTGGTGAGACAAGTCTGATTCATCCTCCGCCATCTCACGCAGTCACTCGCCAGTCACAGGAAAGCTCGTATCTTTCAACGTCAATTTCAAGTGCACCCTGCAGCCTCAATCCTGACACACCACTTTGCAGCTCAACTCTTCTTTGCCACTCAACAAGCTTTTCTCTCTTATCCGCCACGCTTGGTTCGATCCTCTCAACCCGACTGCGCATCACTCATCCTATCTCGTGCCGAGGCTCGATCGCTGTCCACTATAGTTTGGTGGAGTCATCTGCCTCCAAGCCCGTTCCACCTGTCGAGGCCGTGTCTCATGCGCTATTGCACATGCTCCCTCATCTGCTACGCCTTCCCTCTCTCACTTTGCTACGCCTTTGTTGAGCCGTCGGCATTACACGCGAGCAATCTTCAAAAGCTACCTCAAGCGTGTCCAGAGAGACATTGACAAGGCCAAGAACAAGCACAAACTTGTTCCTCCCAACGCCACTTTGACCTTGCCTCAACACCGCCATCACTCAACCTCATAGCACAGCACCCTCAGCCCCCTCCCCCCCGCACAGTAGTCTCTTTCTCTTTTGACAGCTGTCTCAACACGCGCGCACCATGGCGCTTCCCTTGCCTGTTCCTAGCTACAATTCAAACACTCGGCCCATCATGGACAGCCGATCGCCATTCTCGTCGAGCCATCTAGCATCGCTTTCACCATTTTCTTGCCCATCGACCCGCATGTCGCCTCAGTACGGAAACAGCTGTACGCTCACCATTCTCAAAGCTGATGCGGACCATCCCATCAATGCACATGACCCTATCCACAAAAAGCCAGATCCGTCCTCAGCTCTCACCTCTTCAACCAAGTCGACGCGCTTTGCCCCTTCCTTTTCCAGCTCACACTCTGTGTCTCAGCCATTATCGTCTGGTTTCGACTCTAGTGTCCATGTTCACGCCGTCTCGGACCACGGCATCTTGCTCCCCTTTCTCGATCGACCCAGCGAGGTCAAGGAGCTGCTCTTTGATACGAAACCCAATCAGTCGCTCATGTACAGGCTCTGCAGTGTATTTGGAGGCGATCCGAACCAACCCACTCGTCGCGGCAAGGACGAGCGGTGGGACGAGATGCTCGAGCTCCTCACCGAACTCGATCGTCCTTTGCTCGACGACGAGGACTGGCTCATCCGCCTCGAGTCGCTCGTTATGGAACGCTCCCCTTCTCTGTGGGCACAGCTCGCTCGCTGCTTGGGCGCAGAAGGCCTCACCTTGCATCCAGCTATTCAGCACGGCTCTTCGCGCTTCGATAGCTGGGCACTGCCTTCACGCTACCTCGATGCCGACCACCACAACGACAGTCCTCTCTCGCCGCCCTCGGACGCTTCTAGTGACGATGGCCACGACGAGCAGATCAACCACTCGCTCTCTGTCAACGTAGAGCCGTTACACACGCTGCCTCAATCCTACTCGGAACAGCCTGCTGCCAAGATGCAGAAGTCGTCCTTGCGCGAATCGGCCTCACCTGCAGCTCCATCCCCATCGTCGCTTCCTGAGCACGCCGTCGGTCATGCTTCTGGCGCTAACACCGATTGGGCCTCACCGAGTGAAGGATCTGTCACGTCAGCTGCTGATGATGCCTGCGTCAAGACCAACTTGCTCGAAGACATTATCGAGGAACCTCAGTCGTCGACGCACGTAGCACCAAATACCCCAAGCAGGAGACGTTCAACTTCTGGCAAATTTGCAGGGCTGCGCATCTCGGCCCTCAGCTCGTCGAGCCCTCCCGCGTCTCGACGTAACTCGAGCGTCTCTAGAGACGCTTCCGGCTCGCCCCTGCCTACCGGTGCCATGTCTCCTGCCGGTCTAGCTCCTCCCAGTCCGGATGCTGCGCCATTGCGTGACACTTCGACTTGTTTCGCCAAGCACCGAAGGCTCAGCACAATCATGGTGCACAACAACCCCAGCCAACAGCTTCAGCCTCAAGCCTTGCCACTCGACAAGGCCCCTTCTCTGCAGACGTCACCTTTGCGACGTCAGCGTGGTGTCAGCGAGGCTTTGCACATTATCCAGGGCCCTCAGGCGTGGAACCCGCAGCCGCGTCGTCGCACCCAAAGCTTTGCACGTTCCTTTGCCGAGCTCACGTCTCCTACTCAACAGCTCGAACAGCTGCGAGCTGAGCACGCCAGAAGCGATGCTGACCGACTGGCTGAACACACTCGGCGTATCAGCCTCCAGGACAGCCACAGTACATCGGCCGCTTCCGCGCCAGCCTTTGCAACCGGTACAACCGATACAGCCGGGGCTCTCGGCTTGCACGCAAGTGCCGACAGCCCAGACTCGCTCGACCTGAGCGCACGCAAGACGTCAAGGGCTCGCGCTGGTCGCAAACGCGTTGGTAGCGTGGACAGTCGTGGCGCTGCGAGTAGCACAGGCTCTGCATCGCTCCTAATCCCCGGCCTTTTGCCGGATGGTCGAACGCGACATCCCTCGGGCAGTTGCGGCTCGCGTGATCTGTCAGAGTCGATTGCAGCTTTTCGCAAAACCATGGGACTGTCCGTCTCGCCGTCGCCCAGCGAGCGCGATGATTCTGAACGCGGCGACACTAAGTCGGACGCTGACAAGCCGACCGAGTTGTTGACACGCAAGCGGAAGGGTTCTGGCACTGTCGAGTTACCCAAGCCTACTTCGAGAACCACCAACACGCTCGAGGCCAAAATCTCTCGCAAGGGCTCGCCGCCCGCCTGCACTACCGATGAACACCACCATGCTCAGTTTCAAAAGCCCAAACACATTCAGGAGCTTGAGAACCGCAGCCAAGCGAGCAGCAGCTCTGGCAGTGGGCTAGCCCTCGGAGGTGGCTTTTCGCTTGCCAAGTGTGGAGCCAACTTTCGACGACAGAGCCACGATGCAACGAGCTCGCAGAGCGGCTGGCGTTGCAGCTTTAGCCGACGTGATGCTACGCGCACCCGAGGCGTTGAGCACTATTCGCTGCGCTCGCCTCCGGCTGTGCAACGTCGACCTGGAGGGTTTGTCTCGCTAGCGCAAGAGTACGAACGTGCCAGACAAGGACGATGCTCGAGCGAGGTGGCGTTTTCGATCCATAGCAATGCGGTGGCAAGTTCGCCTTCGAGCAGCATCACCAGCTTTGACGTTGGTGCAAGCCATGCTTATCGTGCAAGCTCGGACGAGTGCATGCCGCGGGTCGAAACGTCGCTGGCCGAAGACAAGGCTTGCAACCAGACCAAAGCCAAGCAGGCTACTAGCGTGGACGTGGTGAAAGGCGACCCGACACCCAAAGCTGGTCCAGGAGGTGGTATGACACCGAGAGCTTCGTTTGGCGCGTGTTCACGTCCTGAGGGTCATCCATTTCCGAAGCTGCTGAACCGCATGACAGCGTCTGCTGCGGACGACGAGGGTAGCGACGAGGTGAGCGTTGCTAAACGCAATTGCTCACTCGGTCCAGCGACGCCACTGAGCCCGCTCGAATCGTGTCGTACGCGTCTAAGTCCTTCACCCAGTGCCACGTCGAGCAGCACGCAGTCCAGCCCGCGCTCGCCTAGCATTGTGTTCCCGATCTCGCCCAACGCGTCCATCTCTCGAGCGGCTGAGTTCAGGAAAGCTCTTGACACGCCCGCATGCCAAGCCGCGTTTAGGCGCATCCATGCCACGTGCGGCGCATCCACCGCCTCATCGATCCGCGAATTGGTCACCACCTCGGAACGCAGCCAGATGCACGACGAGCACTTGCTAGAACAAGTGGCGCATCAGATCGGCCTTGTCGATCACCAGCACGCTCAACAGGTCGGAGGCAAACAAGCGCAAGATGCCGACATGGTGCTGGCCGAACCAGGGTACGAGGAGAGATGGCAAACGTTTGTCGATCTGTGCAAAAGCTTGGGTGTTGGCCAGTACGAGCTGGGCTTGGCCAAGAGACGCTGTGGCCCTGCCATTGATACCTGTCGTTGATCGCAACCGAGTGTTTTTAGCTCGAGTATCACACACGGGGTTTTCCTTTACGCCTGTTTCATGGTTTCACACCTTTAGGGTTTTACGGTTTTACGGTTTCACGTTTGTTTGATTGATTGTTTTCCACATGTAGCTTAGCTATGCCTTGACTTAGTGTTGATCGTTGACGCATTTCGCAAGCAAGCACACACACGCACAGCATGCACTGATCTCGAATTGCAATGATACCTCTTTACTCACAAGCCAAAGTGGGCAACATGCAAGAGCGTAGCGGTGACGACCTTGGCGATGCTGCTGAGCTGGTCGAGATCGTATCCGAGCCTATCAGAGACGTCGGCTGAATTGTGGTACATGGGATCGGCGATCGGACCGTGGCGCTCAAAGACCCAGGTAGCTGGGAAGTTTTGTTGCCAAAAGCTCTGGTGATCTGAGCAGCAGGCGGGTGTGTAGCCCTGTTGCAATTCGGGTGCGTAGAGATGCGTGATGGCCCAGACGAGCTGCGTGGCGGTGTTGGTGACGAATTTATCGGGGAATGCGATCTGCATTGGTTCTCCCGGTTTTCGATAGGCCAACATGTCCATCTGCAAGGCGAGCTTGACGGGTACTTTGGCGGTGTGCAGGAACGCGGCGTAGTGTTGCGAGCCGACGAGGCCCTGTTCCTCTCCGGAGAAGGCGATCAGTTGGATGGGCGACGAGAATCTGAGAGCGGATGAGCCAATGGAGCGTGCAATCGCGAGCAAAGCAGCGGTGCCGGAGCCGTCATCGTCGCCACCGGGGGCTGTGGTCGAACCAAAGCTTCCTCTCGAATCGTAGTGTGCAGAAATAACCACCTCGCCTTTCGGCTTGACCGCCGACGTGGCCGCGATACGACAGACTACGTTAGGTGCAAAGTAGGCCGAGTACTCGAAAAACTCACACGTACTACCGTTCAAAGCAGCAAGAGACTGTTGCAGCTGTTGCTTGATCCACTCGGCCGCCAAGCGCGCACCGTAGGTGGAACTGTGTCGACTGTGCCATGTTCCGATCTGCTTGGGCTGTACATCCTCTCCTGTCAAGATGCGCACGTCCTTCTTGATGCGTTCCGGATGGAATGCCGAGGACGAGGCGATCTTGGCTATCACCGTGTTGTACTTGGGGTTTTCAAATGACGGTTCGGGCTTTGGGATTTCATCAGCTGCTAGCCGAGAGACAGGGTGGAAGATGAGACGTTCAAGGCGCGTATCGAAGGTGGCGTGCTTGTCGATTGTTGCTAGCTGTTTGTGCGACACGGCGAGCAGGAGCGCGTCCTCGTCGACGCTGATCAACCTGATAGCTTCTGATGTCGACGCGGTAGCAAGATGGAATGCCAGCTGATTGGACGCCTCGTCAGCAGCTGCGTCGTGCGCGTCCGGGACAAGTGCTGTCAGCGCACGATGCTTCCAAGTGCTTGCCAATGCGGTTCGCATCGCGTCCTCCTGCAAAGCTTCCTGCTTAAAGACGACCACCTCTTCACGTGCATGGTGCACCTCAGCCGAGCTTTGCGCGCAAGCGTCGTCGGAAGATGCTCGATACAGATAAGATACAGTGCCAACGCCTTGCACTTTGGCCACCTCGGAAGCGCATTCCACCAAGTGCGGCTCGGCTGATGTTGAGGTCCAGTAGCTCCATCCTGCCGCCGATGTTGCTGATGCGGATGCTGATGCTGGCGCGGCAGCGACCGTCGTCGTAGCAGCAGCAGCAGCCAATAGCGTTAGCGGGACTGCTAGCAACATATGCTTGGTAAGCTTGAGGTCGCGCATCGTGTATCTAGATGGTGTCGCAAGAAAGATGCACGGAATTATTCACGACTACGACTCAGCTCAGATGGTGGAGGGTCCAAGCGCAACCGACTCGATCTAAGCGAGTGCGTCGAGCCAGCTGACCGTCAGCCAACAATCAACAATCACGAATCGCGAATCGCGAATGCAGAATATGACAACCTCGTCAACCGCTGTGCAAACTTGAGCAAATCCTATTCGTATTGCGATTCGTGGTTCGCGTATGGGCATCCGTTTTCATTGCTATTTTGGTTTGACTTGTAAGTTGCGACCTGCAACCACAATCACGAACCAGGTTCAGAGGGTTACGAGATGTCGCTCATTAACAGCGGCGGTGGCAAGAGTCAGTATAGATAAAGGCGGGCGGAGGACCAAACGGCGTAAGCGAGAAGACGTGCTCGAGAGAGAGTGCGTGCTTGATGAGTTTCGACCGGCCTTCTGGCGACCAACCTGGTTTGGACGGGGCAATCGCAAGTCATGTGAGTGTATCGACTCGTGACTGCTTCATGCTGGGTTGTTGGTTGCCGCACTCCGTCTTTGGCGCGGCTGGCGAGATGCGCCGAAAGGTGCGTGCCAATCGCCCATCGCCAATCATAAGCACGGCATTTGTCAGAGCAAGCTTGCAGCAGTTGCGTCTCGTCTCGGCTGGAATTCGCTGATGGATGGCGAGTCCAGTTGACGCGCACGCTGGCACGCTCGCGTAAAGCACGAGAACCACGTCTGTCTAGTGCACCTCGTGTGCTGTCATCGCAAGCTAGCGCAACCAGTTTGCAGCGGTAGATAGTCACTTGGAAGCATTTGCCAAGAACATATCGGCTATGCTACAGAGATGTTTAGGGTTGCGTGTGTCGCTGTGCTGCGCGGAAGCAGACACAAACACATGCACTCACTGGATACTCAAGCGGATGCTGTTGGCCAACAGCCTAGGAAACCGTGTTACCATAACTTTTGCGATGTCGATTGCGATGGCAGCTTGACTCTCGTGACGGTTGCGTGCTTGGGAGGGAGGATGCAAATATGTTTCTGCTCGACATTCACGATTCGTCATTCACGCTTGTGCTGATCAACTCTAGAGAAGTCGGCGCGGCGTGACTCGCAGCGTTTGGCATGGTATCAGGTTGGATGCTGAGCAGGCTATCACATGTCGACGTGGACAGCGTCACGCATCGCAGGTACGAGCACGAAAATGGACGAGCCGTCAACTCTCACGACTACCTTGACGTAACTTGGCTCGATCATGTCAAGTATTAATAAAGTCGAGCTTGGCGAGCCGAGCCAAGAAAGCGCATGACACTTGTCCACGCTCACCTCTGGCTGGTGTGTGACTCACGGACTGACGACTCGTGACGGTTGTCGAGACATTCTGAAGCAACGCTCTGAGGCAAAATCGCCGCAGTCACGAGTCAACTTGCTCATTTGGTATTCACGATTTTAATATGACGTTAAGTCAATACATTCACATTCGAATTTGGTAACTTGCTATTCGTACTAACCCTTTTCAAATCACGCATGGCCCTGGTCGATGGACGATTATTATTTTGTTATATAGACAGTCACGAGTGGTGTTCCAAAGTCGGTGCCGTGATGCGCTCCTCCTCAATTGCTCAGTCACGAGGCAGCGTTGCTCGTGATTTCAAGTGGCTGCAACGTTATCGAAAAACCACGCTAAGCTCGCGCGTGGCAATCACGACCTCGGCTTGACTTTGCCTAGGGGGTTTTTTTCCCTTGAAACGAACGATTCAGATTGGCGATTGTCTCGCAATGGCCTGGTGCATGCATGCATATTCTCTTCTTTTGCAACTGGTTATCAACCCTGATAAGGACGACGACGATATGCACCCTCTGATTTGTGCCCAACATCCCGAACAAGCCAAAGAGCGCAGGATGGACGCTGCTGACTGTACCATCAGGCAAGCCAAAAGAGAGGCTACGATTTCGTCTTTCGAGGAGAATGGTACTGACGAATGGTTGCTTACATGCTGCTCGTGGCTTGGCCAAGTAAACCTGATGGAACAAGATGAGCAACAGGACAGCATAGGTACAGTCACGAGTACTGTACGTAAATTATTTCGTGATTGCATGTCTCAGAGCAGCGTTCGTTCCTGCGCAGCGCTGAGGCGGTCTCTGATTGGTGGTGGTGGCCTTGGACGCTGGGCGATCGGAATCAGAGCAAGAGGACCCTGATAGCACGTTTTGATTGCTTGAGCTGCGCTGCTCTCTCGGCTAGTCACGAGTAGAGCGACGATATTGGCTGCCTGTATTCGTGAATTTTTAATTATTTTATTTTTTCCCCTTCTGACTCACGGCTACACGCTACACCTGGAAGCGTCTGCGTCACGAGCGAGTCACACGAAGTTGCTTCTCGGTTATTGACCCTTCCTTTTTTGAAAAAAGAAAAAAGAAAAAGCCTGAGAGAAAAAAAAATACATGCTCAAAGATGAATCACGAATATCACTCTGAATCTGAATCTGATTCACGATTCTTATTCGTGATTGCACCGCCGCCGGATGAGTTTGACCGGTATCTATTCTGATTCGTGATTTCTCTGAATTTATCCCCAATCACGAATCACGAATCACGAATCACGAATCACGAATCACGAATCACGAATCACGAATCACGAATCATGAACCAGCAGGTCTTGCACCATTTCAGTGCAGTCTGTCATGCTTTGCCTCTCGTTTTCGTTGGGCTCTGGCCGAATCGTGAATTGCGCTTTCTCCGCCTTTTTTACTTTAATTTTCTTCTTCTCGCCATGTTCCTGTGCTGTGCTGTGCTGTGCTGTGCTGTTCGCCCAAACCCGAACGATTGTTTCGCTGCTCTTGTGCCCGAGTGTTGCGCTATCTCTGTGTTGAGTTGGGCTATCTCTGACTTTGTCCGCTCTTTTGTCGCCTTGTCTCGCCTCGTTCTCGCTTCGCGGTTGCCCTGCCCATGTCAGCCGACACAAGGCTGAATGGCAGATCGGTTCAAATCCAAGAGCCGGCCACCCCCGCCGCCGTCGCCGCCACTGCTACTACTGTTGTTACTGGCAACGGCTGCTCCTGACTTTCTACGCCGCTCCTCAACCGTATCATGTAACGCCTTTGCGACCGTGTCGGTCTTTCGCTCGGTTCTGCCTGTTCTGCCTGTTCTGCCTGTTCTGCCTGTTCTGCCTGTTTTGCCTGTTTTGCCTGTTCTGCTTGCTCCTTCCGCCACGCTCGTGGGTGGCTTGTTTCTTGCTATCTTGCTATCTTCTCATCGTCCCGTCGGTTCATCCAACTCCTCAACCATCGCGTCCTACATTTCTTCATCCCCTCCCCTCCCCTCCTACATCATCCGCATTCTTGGACGTCAAGACCGCGTTGTCACTTGACTCAAGCTCATCACTTCGACCTTTCGCATTGGACAACGCGTCTATTGACGTTTCGTATACCACCAAGCCCGCTTGCTTGACAACGATAGTGCTGCGTCTTTGCATTGGCTACTCTGCTTGCTCGTAGTAGTCTTGTGTCACACCCCGTCCTAGAGCACGATACTCTACATCCTGAGCCCACATTCATGGTGCATACATTCTCCCTGTACAAGGTACACCAACACCTCGATCAACTCGTTCTCTTTCACCGCCTACTTTCTTGGCTTCATCTCGTGATTCTAGCGGCTGTACTACCTTGACAACGCCACCCGCCATCCACTGGCTACCTTTTCTCTGGCTACCTTTCCTCGTAGATCTTCCACTCGCCCCTGTCTCTCCCTCTCTTCGACTTTGCCTCGGTCGCCTCTTGACAAAATGGGTTTCATCAAGACAGAGAATCAGCCCGGTTTCGGTCCCGGCCCTGTCCACATCAGTCATAACGAGCCTCAACCTGGCCAGTTTGCCTTTCTGCCTTATAGCAACACTGGCTTCGACAATGTTCACCCTAGCGAACTCAACAAACCCGGCACCAGCGACGGTCGCTCCAAGGTAGCCCGTGCCTGTACCGAGTGCAAATCACGCAAGATGCGCTGCGATGGCGGCGTTCCCTTCTGTGGCCGTTGCATCACTCACAGCCGCACAAAGTCGTGCGCCTACGTCGATCCACCCAAGCGCTCGCCCATCACCCGTCAGTACGTCAGCTCCCTCGAGGCGCAGCTCGAAGAGGCAAAGAAAATGATTGCCGAGCTCAAAAACAAATCTGCCCAATCCCCCTCTGACAAGCCCTCCGCCGCTGCCGCTGCCGCTGCTGCCGCCCTTCCCACCGCACCAACCCGCCGACACACTCAGCCTTACATGACAAATCGTTCCTTGACCGGTGAAGACGCTGCACATGCATGCGGCTTTGCCCACGTCAAGCCTTGCTCGCCGTCCAAGAAACGTGTCCGAGCTTCCACCAACGGCTTTGACGATGGCGTCGACGACGAAGCCGACGGCTACTTTGATGTTGCTTCTCGGTCGGAAAACTTGATCGATATCATCGCCTCCAATCCTTCCAACGACGTTGACGCGCTCGCAAGTGGCGACTATGTCAGCCTCACCAGTTGCAACGCTGCGCTTCAGATTGCCTCGCAGTTGAGTCTGGGTAGCAAGTCGCTGGCCAGCGCCGACTTCTCTATTGCCAGCCACGACGCTGCTTCCTCGGCCTCCACCACCAAAGTCGGCAGCCTCGACGTCTCATGCGACGCTCTCGCTCGGGCTTCCGCTTCGGCCTTGTCGACGCAACACAACGCAGCCACCTTGCCCGACAATGTCGACTTTGCCAGCTGGGACTCGGAAAGCCAGCGCTTCGCCACCGAGCTCCTCGAGTCGTTTTTCGAGTTTCACCTCCCCTCGTACCCCATCCTCCACCCCGCCACCTTCCGTGCTCAGCTACAGGGCACCGTCTGCCCTCCCGCGTCGGCCGCCTGGCCCGTGCTGGTCAACATGGTTTTTGCTCTCGGCGCTCTTGAGCGCAGGGTTTCCGCGCAAGAGCTCGACCTTGACACGCCCTTCTACGAGCGTGCAAAGCAACTCTACAGCGCTGTCCTCTTTGAGAAAGCCGAGATCATTTCCGTGCAGGCGCTCACATTGATGGCCAACTACTGTCAAAAGAAGAATCACTTTGCCGCTGCTTGGATGGTGCTCGGCAGCGCGCTGCGCATGGCCGTCTCGCTCGGCCTCTACTCCGAGTCGACGCTTCAGGCGCGCGACATGCCCGCCTTTGATCGCGAGTTCGGCCGTCGTCTCTGGTTTACGCTCTTTACTATGGAGGCAGACACGTGCGTGAGCATGGCTCGACCCAATGCTCTGCTCTCTATCAATGCTGATGTGGCACCACCGCAAAACATTGACGAGACAGCCATGTCGCCCACCTCGGAAGAGCTCCCCGCCGAGGTATCCGAGGCCACGCTCAGCTCCACGCTCGCCGTGCACGCCAAGTTTGCATCCGAGATCAGCATGCCCCTCCAGGCTAGACTCATGCGCGGTACCAACCCCTCCATCGAGGAGGTGCGCGCCTTTGATCTCAAGACCGAGGAGTTTGTTGACCGCTTGCCTGACTACATGGCCGAGGGCTACGCTGGCCCGCGCCCGGCGTCCTTCTCGGTGGCTTCGGCACGTTTGCGATGGAGATGCAACAATTTCCGCATGGTCATGTTCCGACCATTTTTGCTCTCCAACGCCGTCGCTGCTGCTGCTGCTCGCTCTCGCGGCGAGACGCGACCGGTGCTGCGTCCGGCTGTGAAGCAAGCGATCGCGCTCTGCCGAAGAATGGCGAGCTGCAATATTCGCTCCATCTCGACCTTCTGGGACTCGCATCCACACAACCAGGCCATGGCATGGCACGCCATCTACTTTCTCACCCAGAGTGCGCTCGTGCCACTCGTCTCGTTGCTGGATGAGCCCACAGGCCAAGAGGCGCGCGAGTGGGTGAGCTTGCTCCAGACGTGCGTGCGCTTGCTTGTCGACATGGGCCACATCACGCCTATCGGTGCCAAGTGCAAGGATGCAATCGAGAAGCTGGCGGGCGATTTGCTGTTACACGACAGCGACCACCACGAGAGTGAATCGATGCTCCTGTCCAAGTGGATGTCAGAGGCCAACGCTTCCGCTTCGAGCGCCGGTGGCAATGTGGATCAACTCATGTGGTCCTCGCACCTCTTGCCAAGCGCAAGCACTCATTCCGACGAAGCGCGCTTTGGTAGCGTCGTCGCCCATCCGACCGGGCCATCGCTGAGCATGTCACTCGACAGCGGCTCGTCGGACGGCATGTCGGCCGCATTTGACTTTGCACGCGGCATGGATGGATCTCCTGGAGACCACCGATCCTCGATCGCCGAGTCGATCGATGCATGGGCGGCGACGGCAACAGCAACAGCGACAGCGCGACCTTCCACTTCGTCGCAATGGTCCGAAAACGCACCGTCAAGCTTGCCTGACCGTGCTTTCCTGCTGCGCGAGAGACTCGATCAGTGGTTCGGCCCGCAGGCGTCTCAGGCGCATGCGATTTCAGAGCCAGGATCGAGCCATGGCGGCGCGACCCTGACGTCCCCCTCTGCAGCGCAGCCACACCAAGCAGCGCACAATGGACTGGATTGGCAGGCGGCAGCGGCAGACCCGACCAACTGGTGGAATGTGCAATATCGTCAGCATCCAGAGGCTTCGCCATCGACGGGCTTCATTTTTGGCAGCGCGCACAATGCACACAACGAGCATGGCGCTTTCGTGCCTTCAGGTCACATGCACCCTTCACAGATGCAGCCCCACAGTCATGGCCAGCCTCACTCTCAGCAATACTTCTGAGCCAAAAAGCACCACCTGCCTTTCTTTCTCGTAACATATACCCTGCATCGTATCTCGACTTGTTCCTCTTCTATCAGCTTCGATGACCTGTTGACATTCTCCTGGCCCTTCCAACATTCTTTTCTCTTGTTTTGCTTCTTGTTCTCGCGTTGCGGATGTTGTTTGCTTTTATTCTCTCGATCGAGCTGTGCCGGATCGGCCATTGTGTCTGTATTGTACTTTAGCTTTAGCCACCGTCCGACGGAATGTGATGTTGATACGACCAAGATGTGTGGCTGAGGTGTGGGTGAAGATGATTTCAAGCAGAAGCACACACAATCGCGAATGGGTCTGAGATTGGGGACGCGGGCTGATCCGTGGTGTTGCAGTAGGAGCGTTGCTGGGGGATATCATGCCCTTGAGAGCCTTGGAGCGCAGGTTTATACAGTCGATGATTCAGTTGTCTCTGCTGTATGCGACAGGCGGAACCGAAGCCTCGCAGCGAGAGACGGCACCGATGGCACATTGGCACGATAGACACGCTGAGATGAGCATCACTGCGTTTGCAGTCCAGATACCACCACGTTTGGCTTGACTCTCACGACGTTGTTCTACGAGATAAAAGGGCGCACACACAAGAAGAGGTGCAAGCACGAAGAGCTGATAGGAAGAATCACGAATGCCCCATCCACGTTCTGTGAATACGCGTGGAATTCAAGATTCGTTGCGCTAATCACGAATGGCGGTGAGCAGTGTACAAGTTCGCACGACGTGGGGTTTTTTTTACCGCACCCGTATCTGCAAGCCAAGAACAGCCTGAGTCGGCTTAGACACCGCCTGTCGATTTAACGCCGACGTGGGTTGGCTCGCCCACACGCATGTATTCATAGCACGTAGCGTGTAGCAGAACTCATGCTTATCCCCAACTCACGTTTCGTCTGAGCGCTATTCACCCGCTTTTGCTTTCGCTGCCTTCAACTTCAACTTCAGCTTCGGCTCTGGCTTTCGCTTCGTTGCTCCGTTTCGACGTCTTGATCCTCTCTCGCCTTGATGGCATTGCAAGCTGCCCGACTCGCACAAGGACAAGAGCAGGTCTCGTCTTCTTCCCATCTTGACAAGCTCACCGGCGATCCTCCTCTCGATCCGAGAGTCTCGAATGTCTCCCAACCATCGTCCCTTGTACAGCCCTCATCGTCACACCCAGCCTCGTCAAGTCAACCATCTTCGTCGCTAGACACACGTCCCATTTCACCTCGCTCTGGCGAGCACTTGGGTCTCGCTTCCGGAATCAAAGCTTCGGACGAATCATCCTCTGCACAGCTCGAACCTTGCACGTCTCATAGCTACCAGCCCACCTCCTCCTCCTCCTCCTCCACCACCACCACCACCTCCTCCTCCTCCTCCTCCTCCTCCTCTGCCTCTGCCTCTGCCTCTGCGCAGAGCTTAGTCTGCTCCTGCGAATCTGGCGCTTGTCCGAGGTCAGCACCCCAATCACCCAGTTCTTTAACACATACAACTCCTGACGTGGATGCAACCATTCGGGACAGTCTGGTGCCACACTCGACGCTTCGTCTGCGCAAGTCCGTAGCCGCACCCAGCGACCACGCACCCGGTTCAGCTGCCCAACAGATAGGAAAATCGCCAACCCAAACATCGCATCATCAGCACGGCGACATGTTTGGAAGCACATCCACCGCCTCCTACTTGCCTCTCAACACGCCAAGGCGCATAAGTCCTTTCAGCTCGTCCCATCTCGTATCATGGATCGCCAAACACAAGGTCTTGGTCATCTTTGTGCTCGTCGCGCTCATTGTATCGGTCCAAGTGCTTCTCGTCGGCCCCGTCGTGATGGACATGGAACCAGTGAAAAAGTTGCGAGAACAAGGTTTGCCGTCCATCAAGTCGCCCAACTGGTTCGGCTCTTCCTCAGAGTCTGCCAGCTCTTGGTTTCCCTCGTCCAGCGAGACCTCGGCACCCGTTGCAGTCCAACCGCTCGGCCCCAACTCGTTTCCTCCACCATTGAGCCAAGTGAGCAGCTTGACCGGCGTTACACAGTCTCAAGCCACGCTCTACAAGGACACGGATCCACACCGTGGCGAGATCCCCACGTATCTCGAAGACCTTCTCAACAAAGAGCCCGTGCATCATCCTCCACCTTGGCCGCAAAAGGCACCCTCCATCTCGCCCGAAATATGGACAACGCGCTTGTGGCAAGATCGCTCTACGACACACGCCAGCGACGCCGACACTCCAGCCAAGCAGCCTCTGGAGCCCGAGTGGCGCACCGCCCCGTGGACCGGCTGGAGACCGCCGCTTGACGAGCTTTCTCAGCCAATCAAGCCGATAGCCAAGGTGCAACATGCATTCGAGGATCCTACGCGTCACTCGGGTCGTCGCAACGATCAAGCTCGAGATGAGCTTATCGCTCAACGCCAAAAGATGGTACGCAACGCCTTTATCCATGCATGGGAGGGCTATAAGAAGCACGCCTGGGGTCACGACGAGCTGAGACCCGTGTCAAGGACCGCAGAAGATCCATTCAACGGCTGGGGCGCCAGCATCGTCGACGCTCTCGACACGTTGCTCGTCATGCGTCTTCCCAACGAGTATGACTTGGCACGCCAGCATGTGCGCGATATCGATTTCCGTCTGATCGGCGGCTCGCGCAGTGCCTATGGCAGTGCAGATGGTAAGATTCCGGTGTTTGAGACCGCAATCCGTTATTTGGGCGGCTTCCTGTCAGCATACGATCTGAGCGGCGACATTCTGATGCGAGATCGAGCTGAAGAGTTGGCACAGCTGATCCTGCCCGCGTTTGACACGGTCACTGGTGTGCCTAATGGCCGAATCAGGATGGTCGAGACTGCAGAGTACCCTCACAAACGTCCACAGCAACAGAACAGCGTCATTCTCGCTGAAGCTGGCAGTTTGCTCCTCGAGTTCACTCGGCTCTGGCAGGTGACCGGGAATCGCACCTACTTTGACCGTGTCCAGCGCACCACCGACTGGCTCGATCACAACATGACGGCTGCCGGTCGGATCGAATCGCTCTTCCCTTGCCAAATCTATCCGGAGCGCAACATCTCGTACGGAACGATCGGATTCGGCGGCATGGCCGATTCGTACTACGAGTACTTGGTCAAAGAGTATCAGCTGCTTGGTGGGCGGCTCAAGCAGTACAGCCGCATGTACTCGGCTGCCATTGAAGGAGCCAAGAAGCTGCTCATCTCTCGCATCGATACGGTACCGGGAATCAGCTTGATCACACTCGGAGAGCTATCCGGCTCGAGGTACACTGCCAAGCTGGAACATCTTGCCTGTTTCAGTGGAGGCATGCTGGGACTGGGTTCGCGCATCATAAGCCAGCGTGCCGATGATCTCGATCTGGCCAAGGGCATCACGGGCACTTGCTGGTGGGCGTACAACAGCTCGACTACCGGGATCGGGCCTGAGAACATGATCTTCTACACGAATGACGACGATGATCGTTTCGAGCTGATCAGCCTTGCCGACGGCACGTCAAGGCGAGGCCAACCACGTGGGAGTCCTATCGTCGGCGTGCGAAGTGTACATACGAGCTATCTGAATCGGCCTGAGACGATCGAGTCGGTGCTGTACATGTGGAGGATCACGGGCGACACCGAGTGGCAGGAGCGCGGCTGGCAGATGTTTGCATCGTGGGTGACGCACTGCATGACCGACGTAGGATTCAGCGCGATCTACGACGTGAATCGCACACCGGCGGGCTGGACGGACAGCATGGAGAGCTTTACATTTGCCGAGACATTCAAGTACTACTACCTGCTGTTTTCGCCGCCAGACGTGATCTCGCTGGACGAGTACGTGTTCACCACCGAGGCGCATCCGCTCTTGGTGCCCAAGGACGGGCAGTGGGCGCGCGCCGGAAACGGAAGCAGCAAGTTCTGGGATCCACACGCCAGTGCACACCTCGCCGATCCACGCGTCTACCCCGGTGGCGAGATGCGCCAGCCCGGAGGCCTGACCAACAACCAGAAGCAGATGCTCTGGTCGCAGTGGCAGGCGAAATCGTCGGCGACCAAGATCCGCGATCTCATCAACGCGCTCGGTGCAGACGCACTCAAGAGCAAGCTGCGCAGCTTGGTGGAGCGTGCAGATGCGACGACGCTGTCGGGGCTGGATGCGGGGCTGGATGCGACGATTGTACCGGATGCGGGGCCACAGGCAGCGAGTGATACTCAGCACCGCGGTCTGCTCGCTTCGGTAGGCGGCACGTCGGTCTACGAGGCACACGACCGCTCGTTACACGTCGAGTTTGCCCCCCACACGCACGCGCATACGCAGCAGCGCGTGCTGGAACAGCTCGACGCACAGCCCCTAGATGCATCCACGATAGATAGCGTGCTCCGCTCAGCCCAGCACGTCAGCGTCGTCCACGAGCAGCACCAACACGAACACCAACAGCATCTAGCTCGGTTAAGGTCCAAAGGTATTCGCTAGTATTCACCTACACGTCCATCGTCAATGAATCAGAGCGCTGACGGCATGCGGCTATGCGTCACTCGCTGGTTGGATGCTTTCGAAAATCGTGCACATAGAACGCGTGTCGCCACAAACCATCAGTTGACGCCATGCTATCGCAATGCAACCTATACTCAATATATATCAAGCGACAGCTCTGGACCGTAGCTACAAGCCAGTGGTATTCAAGCTTGATGAGGTGATGAGTTTTATCTTTAAAATTTGACTCATGTGGACAGTCTCGAACAAGCGCATCGGCGCCACCACATCATTCAACAACAGCGCTTCTGCTGGATAGAATGAGATGAAACTTTGCACATGCATCGACCAACAGTATGCGAGCACGAACGCTTGTTTGGCAAGCGCAGTGAGCATTTGTTGATTCTGTACACCATCAATCAGGATGAGACCAATCAGCGCGCAAATGCGCGGCGAGGCTCTCAGGCCCCTTCAACACGGCCAGTCCGCACGCCAGATAGCCAGCCGTATTGGTATCAGCAAGTCTATGGCAACGTAGGAAACGCGGTGCATTCAGACCTCGCAGTGGCAGAGAGTGGCACGGAAAACAGGTTGGCGCCCACCATGCAGCTTGGACCAACCGACTGATTCGCAGCAACCCCAAGACAATCAGCTCAACATCAGGTTGCACCATCAACGCTTCGCAAGATGCTCTTGCAACACTTTGGGGCAACAGAGATAAGAAACAAACCTTTGCTTACGGCCAAGCACAAAAATGCCCGCCTTGTCTCGGCTCTGGCACATCGCGATTGCACCGTCGATGGTTGGTAAGCGGTCATATGGTCTGACGAATGCAAAAGCAAAAGCAACTGCTTTGGCAGCAATGGACGACAGGTCTCAACAGCAAGCTTGTACGACGCGGTCGTTTCTATTGCTACTCTCGAAGCACTTCTGCTTGCGCTGCTTGGACTGTCGCGTTCTTCAATGACAACACGCATGCAATTGTTCAGCAGGATCGCGAACCCAAACACACGCCCAAAGTCACTATGCAATGGTTCAGGCCAAACCAGATACGTCTTCTGGCCTGGCGTGCTCAGTCTCGAGACCTGAATCCAACACCTATAGACCGAGCTCCAAAAGCGGCTGGCTCAGCATCAAGAGCACCCGACACGCATGCTTGAACTACAGCGCAGACTCGAGCAAGTTTCGGTCCAAATCCAGTCTCTGTCAGGCATTGGTAGAAAGTATGCCCAGAAGAATAGACACAGTCACTAACGCCAGAGGCGCGAACACCTAGTAGCCCATCATGATCCGCTGTTCAGAACTTGTCCACATGAAAACCAACATGCGAGCTGATGCCAATCGATCATAATGCCGTCTGTTCATGCAACTGATACCTTGGCAAGAGCCCAGAAGCAGCGCTTTCTAGCGGTCCACGGACAAGCATAGCATTGCGATAGCATGGCGTCAAGTGATGGTCGTGGCAACACGCGTTCTATGTGGGCAATTTCCCAACGCACTGCAGATGCTTGATTGCGGCTGAGGCGAGCGACAAGCGCGAGTACAGGGCGCGCACATTCACGATTCGTGCGCTGATGGCCAGCCTCCGTCGATGAGAAACATTCTCGAGATTCATGCAACACACGAATTGATAGAAAGAAAGTGCGAGCCGAGCTGCGCTCTCCCAGACGCCCTTGCGCTAACGAGACACATGTCGAAACCGTCCAGATTCTGGTTCGGTTACGGTCGACCGTCCTGTTGTATACGCCTATGTGGACCAACATCCGAGTCGTGAGTGTTGCGCAGTAAACCGAACTCGTGACTGGCTGCGTGTCTGCTGGCTGTGCGCTTCGCATTCAACTGCTACCAGCGCGCGTCTCCGACTGCGCTGCGCCGTCTGGAATCTGACAGACTCCCACCACGTAGACATGTGCAGCATTCACGATTCGTGATTGTGAGCGCCGCCGTGGTGAGAGCAAACTGTTCCTGAGTCCGTTCAAGTATGCGTCGTCGATCAGCTGCGCATGGTAAACGTCAGTCACGAGTCGTGCGTGGAATATCAAGCGCACGGTTCAGCCGCACCCACACCCGCAGCCGCAGCGCGTAGCGTGATTTCACGAATTCAGATTCACGATTCACGATTCACGATTCACGATTCACGATTCACGATTCGTGATTGTCGGTCTTCAGAAAACACCATCAGCGGTGCGGTTTGCACGTTGGCTCAGCTGCTTCTGCTGGAACGGTACGACGACCAACGCGCGTTGATCTGCTCAGTGCGACCATCTGACTGTACACGCGCGTCGGCGCGATGAGCGACCTACGCATTCACACCGCCCTATCACCGCGCGTTGCCGTACTGTGCAGTCCCGACGTCGACCGCGTTGTCCAGCTGAACGGTATCCCGGACCTGCCAACGCTGCTGCGCCCATTCGAGTCGTCAGTGCAACGCCTATCGGTGCGCACCTCACAGCTCGAAACACGCATCTGCGATCGATTCCCACTTCGCTTCGATCCATACTCGCTGTTCAATGCAGACGCCGCGCACGCCATCAGCTCTTCAAATGCGCAAGCTCCACCAAACGCCTCAGCGCTCGATCGATCTCACCAAGAGCTGCTCGACCGTGTAAATCATCTGATCGCTGCCAATATCAAGAAATGGGACGCTCAAGTTCCCACAACTCCCACCTCGCCATCACTACCTCACCAGCTACACAGACACGATCAGCATCAGGATGCAAATGCTCACGACGATACATGTCAAGTGTTGGATGAGACGCTCGTGCAACTGCAACAACGCTCTATCGAAGATATCACTCCGTGGTTTACGGCTGTCCAGCAACTCGTGTTCGGCCAGAGGACGATCGCAAAACACGACTCGTTCAGTCATCCCGTCGCTGTGCTTCTGGCTGTATCGTCTACTTCGCCAGATCCCATGAACGACTTTGCGAAACTCTACGAGGCCTCCTCGCACCCTTCACCCTTCCCAGCCCACCCTTACATCAACCCAGATACGCTCAAGTACTACGTGCTCATCCACGACGTTCGCACCTCGGGCGCAGATCTGACCAGCTCGAAAGAGATACTGGAACAGATCAAAAAAACGTACGGCCTCCATTGTTGCCTTTTAGCCATCAACAGTGCTTCCGAAGAAAGCGCTGCGGCGCGCGCAGAACTGGCTGCGCTCTGGTCGGCGTTTCTTCCATCGACACCGACGTCACCCGTCTCGGCAAGCGCAGCGTCTCAACAGGTGCGCTCGGATCTTGCGCAGATGCTGGACCAGGAAGACGTCAAGCGCATCAAGGGCTTCATTCGCGAACTCACCGCTCAGTCGATCGTGCCGTTCATGGAGAGATACGTTCAGCACATGGGCGATCACCTTGCAAATTCGCGCAAGGGTCTCACGAACCGACTGTTCGGAGCATCTCGCAAGCTGTTCGGTGGTGTCGCAGTGGGTGCATCAGGCACGGACAAGGGTGCAAGTGGTTCATCTGCTTCCGGTGGTCTTTCTGCATCCGCGGGATACGACGCGCACCACCAGGTGTATGCCTACTCGTCGCTCGAAGCACAAACACGTCGATTGGCCGACTTCGCCTTTACCATCCGCGACTACAAGCTAGCAGCATCCATGTACGATTTGGGACGCAAAGACTTTGCGGCAGATAAAGCGACGCGACACTCGGCGGGTGCGACCGAGATGTTTGGACTCTCACATTTGATGAGCATGTACACTTCGCAGAGCGCACCGATCGACGTCGACAGCTACCTGGCACAGGCATGCTACGAATACCATGTTGGCTCGTCTACTGGCGCCAACAGTGGCGCGACGACAATGACGGAAGAAAATCACATCTACGCTCTGCGCGCTACGCTACTGTACTACGAAGCGTATCGGATGCTGCGCTATCTGCGAGCTGCTCCTGCAGGTTTGCTGCGCATGTCAGAGCGCTCCGATGAGGTACTAGCCCCGCTCCTGCTCGAACAGGCCGCACTGGCGTGTCTTGACTCACAACCCAAACCGTCACTTCGCAAGTTTGCACTCTACCTCATCACCGCCGCTCACAAGTACCAGGCTTGTGGCCAAAAATTGCTCTCAATGCGCTGCTACGCTTTGGCCGGCGTCGTGTATCGTGGCAAGCGATGGACGCTCATTGAAAATCACATCGAACACAAGTTGGGCATGCAGGCGTACAACGAGGGCGACTCGGACACCGCCGTGGCGCACCTGATCCGTCTGATTCGTCCGAGCGCGAGTTCGAGCGCGCAACACCAACGCTTCCTTCAAGATGTACAGACCGCGTACAAGTACTCGGCTCAGGCAGACCAGTCGGGTAAAATCGACGTCAAGGCGCATGAACCGCTTTCGTTGTGCTATGACATGTTTGATTCGGCAAGCGCAGTGTTGCGATTTGCTGCGGAATCGAGCGCATCGACGACGATCGTCGATGATCAGGTGTGGCGAAATTTGGAGCAAGAGCTAGTGCAGAATGGGTTGGGCCAACGTACACTAGCCGACGGCTCCAAGAAGCGACGCAAACCACCGACAACTCGGACGTCAACGCAGCCAACGCAGGTGGCTATTAACCAGCCATTTTGGCTGGACGTCCAAGTGCGCAATCCGCTCAATGTTGATTTGACCATCGACGCGATCCGACCCGTGCTGACCACTGGCACTTCTGGCTACGAGCATGCGGCTGCACACGTGTCGGACGACGACGTGCAGATCGACGAGCTAGACAAACTCATGCTTGCTCCATTGCAGTCGAAGCGCGTACGCGTGATGCTTCGCCTCAAGCGCGAGTTGAAACTGGTCCGCGTTGCAGGTGTCAGATTCCGATTACAAGATACGATACAGTTGGTTCAGCAGCTGAACAAGAAAGGTGCGCGACTCAACACGACCAAGCAAGAGCGAACGTCGGTTATGTACGGACCGGATATCGAGCTGGCGGTCTCGGTGGATGCGGCGAGGCCTATGTTGAGTGCGCAAGTTTCTTCTGTTCCGGAGCACATGTATTTGGGTCAAGAGGTGCGACTCAAGGTGGTGTTGAAGAACGACGGATCCAGGGTGGTGGACGATGTGCGTGCATTGTGCGATCAGGCTCACGTGGCGAGTTTTGCGAGCGCGAGTGGTGAGATGGGAGCCGAATGTAGGATGTCGAACTCGCTCTCTGGTGCATGTGCACAGGCCGTGTTGGATGCACAAGCGCAGACGACGATTGCACCAGGAGAACAAGTGGAAGCGTCGCTGATCGTTCGACCGGTGGCACTGGGCGAGATGCGCCTAGCGTGGCTGATAGCGTTTGGCTCGCACTCGGATCATGGAGAGACGTATCTCACACGCATGGCGCTTAGCGCGCACGTTAGCGACGCATTGCAGATCAACGTGCTCACACGTGTATCGCGCACGCTTACGTGCGAGCACGACGTTGTAGTGCACGCCACCAACATGCTGACTACGGACACGATCGAGTTGGACGCCATCAGTCTCGTCAGTGGCGAGTGGAAGATGGTCGGTGGAGTTGAGCCGATGCGGGGCCGCGTAGTGTTGGCGCCACGTCAGGTGTGGAGCGGACAGTTTCGGGTTGCGCGCGCTCCAACGGCTGGCGTGATCGAAGCAGAGGAGTATACAATGACGAGATTGCAAGACATGCTACTTGGTCGGCAAGACAAGTGTGCAGAGGCGCCAGAGATTTTGGTCTATCGTACTACGCACGGGACTGGGACGTCGGATTTGGCGACGTACATGTGTGCGCGCCAGCAATACCGATTGCGGAAACTGGCGTTCATGTTCCCTACGATCAAGCTGGCTGATCGGAGGCGTGTGTTTACGCTGTGGGGGCAACGCGAGATGGATGTCGACGTTTCCTTCCGGGTTGGACCGCACCGAGGTCGGCTTGTAGTGTATGCACTCACGCCTGGTGCGAACCGACGGATGCGCATCCAGATGCCACCCAAACTCACACGCAGTCTCTACGCGCAGACAGCACAGGAAAACGCCAGTCTCGTCCACCACATTTCTCGCGATCCAGACCAAAATCCGCTCGTGATTCACTCGCTCCAACAGCCCAACTCGCAACTCCTCTTGGTCCTCCGCAACTTGTCAGACCGCTACCACACCTCGGTCCACCTCCAACTAACCGGCCCGCACTGGCACGCAAGAAAATCTTTCTCCTTCTCCCTACCCCCCTCTACCGCACACACCGCCTTAGCCTCGTTCACCGCCCCCCTCTCCTTATCCTACTCGGCTCGCATTGTCTGTGAAAAAGACAACACTCCCGTAGCTTGGTTCCACTATGACTACCCTCCCACATCACCTTGACGTTTGCACACCATTCGGCGGGTTGTACGCATTTCTCTCTCTGCGAATCAGCACCGCACACCACACACACACACGCACGTTGCTGTACGACAAACAAACGCTTGTTGAGAGCTTGCTGAGTGCTTGTTGAGGTTAAGGAAATCAATACGAGGTAGGCGGCATCATGGGGTGGCAATGAAAGGGGCTAGGCTATCGAGTGTCGAGCGTTGAGCGTCGAGCGTGCATGTTGGGGACAAGCTGGAAAGCGCGGCGTCCTGTGGAGCACGATGTTGGCACGCAAAGATCAAGTGACTTTCTTTCGTTCGTCGACCGAGAGACCGCCGGGACCCATGTTGACGAGCAACAAGAGTCCACCGACGATGGACAGAGTCTGGAAGAAGTCGTAACGCAAAAAGTCGCGCGACGGATGCGCTGAATGGACGGTCCAGAAGTTGTTGACAAACACGTTGAAAACGCTGAGGATGAGGACGAGGAAGCTAGCGCTCCACCTGGCCTTGAAGCCAACGACGACCATGACGCAGGCGCCCAAGCCGAGCACGGACACCAAAACACGTGCCACCGACCACTCGCCCTGAATGATAAAGCCGATGAACAGGAAGATGAGCAGCACACGACCTGCGAGCTGAAAGTAGATCTTGCGATCCGTCTCGCTAAGACTAGGCAGACCGGCAAAGATGTTCTTTTTCGCAGCAAAACTGTCGGAAAGCACCATCAGAAGTCCACCGACGACCGACAGATTGCGCAGGAAAAAGTTGAGATCAAAGATCAGTCCGTATCCGAACCCTTGGACGACCACGACGCCGAACAGTGCGCCCACCGAGATTTCCGGGTATTTGCGCAAGATCACAGCTGCCGAGCCAGCGCACATGACCTGCATCCGAGTGAGAAATCGAGGCAAACAGCGCAATGCGCAATCAGTCAGCGTGCCATTAAGCCTGCGTTTTTGCTCACTACGAGCTGCGAGCTAGCATCCGTTCTACTTACCACAACGTTGGCAAGCAGGAAAATGTGGCTGATGCCCCAAGGGAACCCACGGTGACGTTGCAGGTAGTACTTCTGATCGGACCACTGCGTCATGATTCGGAGCGCATCCTCGAGGAACGTGACGACGATCAGGAATCGACCCAGCGCCGGCAGATGCGGCTTGATAGGCTGCGTGTACTGGTCGATCAGGTCCTCGACCTTGGACGTGTATTCGCGCACCTTGTCCAGAGGCGATTCGGCATGCGAGCTCGTGCTCGTGGAAGCGTATGGAGATGCGCCGTACGAAGCCATCGTAGAATACCCACTCGCTGCGATACAGTTGGAGCGTGCAAAACACGCGGTCGAAGCAGACGACGAATCGTGCGTGTTGAATCCGAGACGTGCCGCCATGATTGGAGAAAAGGAGACCAAACGTCAGCAACACACGCGCTCAAGAGCGGATCAAAAAGATGGATGATTCGGTCGAGCAACCAAGGAGCGCACCAAGACGCTAGCCGATATGATGATGCCAAAGTGCTGTGCAAGCGTTGCTTGTCGTGTAAAGGAGCGATGCGAGTGTCTGTCAAGGCAAGGAGACCAACGACGAAACAAGAGGGGCACGGACAGGGATGGGGCAAGCATCGACTACGTACCTTTATACTAGATGCAACCGCAAGAGTTGAGAGCAGGAGTCGTGAGCAATCAAAGCGAATTGCAAAGACAAAGTGCCGATTCGATGGTGGGGAGATGCCAAGCCGAGAGCAACAAGCTGGCTGGAGGTGTGAGGTGTTTCAATTGGCAAGCGTGCGACGTCGGCTGCGCAGAAGAAGATGACGGCGTTGGCGAGGCTGACCAGGGTGGATGTGCGCGTGGCAAGTGACTTGTGTTTTGACGTGGGAAGGAGGATGGGATCGAGAAGAACAACAAGACGCACAAAGCAGGACACAGGGCAAGGCGTGGGGCGGTAAGGAGAGCGAGAAAAGAAGATCCGACGAGCACGAGGTGCGGCGCGGAATGGGCGTTGGGTTGGCGTTGGCTTGTCGAGAGTTACGACTCGTGTGGAAATCGTGAATCACGAATGTGAATCGTGATCCAGGACTGGCGTAAGTTGACACGATTCAAGTACCACCTCACTCTGCACAAACTGCCATCCATCATCGACTACCAATTCACGATTCACGATTCACGATTCGTGACTGTTTTGGTTGGCAGAGCTCGCGACGCTACTGCAGCACGGCTCTCCTCACACACGAAATTCGTGACTTGGTCAGTGCTCGCTTTTCGCTGTTCGCTTTTCGCTTTTCGCTTTGTGCTGTTGGGTTTGATTTCTATTTTTGTTTTTGTTTTCTAAACTTCTGTCAGGCAGATCTTGAATTTCAATTCACCATGTGTGGATTCACGGTTGTCGGTAGAGCCAACCACGTAGGTTTGAATACAGAGAGCTCCACCAATCCTCACAGTCACATGAGTGACTCCAACTAACTTGTAGCCAGCCAGCTCTCACGACTACGGCCGACGATGCTTGCAGACCAAGTCGTAAGTCGCGCGTTCTGGTGCGCTTGGATGCTTACAAGGTTCGTCCCGAACCTTCATCTCTCACGCCGCCGTCCACGTTGATGACGACGCTTGCATCGTGTCTCACGAGGCGGTGCCAATCGAGTCGCCAAACGCAAAACGCAAGCCTTGTTCGTCCCTCACCCCGGCTCAGCAGACAATCAGCTCTGTCAACAAGCCCCTTTCAACCAAGATATGTCAGGCGACTCTGGCAGTACAAATGCAAGCGCGACGCCACAACCCAGGTGTTGTCGTGAATCGTGAATCGTGGATCGTGGATCGTGAATGGATTCGTAAATTGGCTGTCAAAAATGTGTATCGCAAATCGTGAATCGTGGATGCTATGCTGCCCAATACATTCCTCGAACCCTTCGTCCTTCTCGACGCCAACTTCGATAATTATTGACGACGTGGCAGGTCGTCAGCCAAACACGAAGCGTGAAGCACGACGCCTCAAGCTTGGAGTCACGAGTTTCTTCTCCAGCGAGACAAACGGTTCGATCTAACAATGTGAAGCCAGTCGTGAGTCTGTGAGTGCTGCACTCAACGCCAATCCCTCGGTCACTAGAGGGCCACCCAAACTCGATACAAGGTTGACGCCGCTATGCGTTCCGATTGTCTATAGTGAATAGGATTGCAGGTCTATTCGTGATTTCTCATGTCGAAACCGAGCTTTGGTGGTACGAGCACCGAGAGCTCGTTGCGGCGCTAGGCCATTACAAGCGTGATCGAACGAACAACGCGGCTTACGTAGTCTCGACAGCCGGAGCATCCAACAAGGAGCGACCGTTCTTGAAGTTGGTGTACCATCGCAGGTATGCCTCGTTGACCACCAACGTCAATACGGTGTGCGGTGCGATGCGGAAGAGATGCGCCGTGGTGCCCTTGTACCAGCCCATGACACCTTCGGCCTTGGCGGTGAGGTAGAGGCAGTGAAACGGATTACGGTAGAGCGTTCCTACGCTGCGTCCACGCTCGTCGACTCGTACCGGCTGGTTGTACATTCTCGTCAGCGCTGTATCGGCTGGTTGCATCACTGCACATACGCACAGACCGCTGAAGATGGACGATGCAAAGTAGGTGAAAAACGAGTTGGGCTTGTTGGCGAGCCACTTGAGCGGGTTGTACTCGTTGGCGTCGACGTCCATGTTGGTGAGGTAACCCTTGAACCACGTATACGCTGGGAGCTGCACGGTGCTTCCCATGGCCGTTCGCAGCACGGCGGCGTCCATGCCGCGTACCAAGCCACGCACGCCTTCGCTCTGAACAATCTTGACCAAACCATCGATGGTGCTCTTGTAGTTGTGCGACGCCTTGCCAATCACAAAGTGCGGACTGTAGGCTTGGATGCGCGCCTTGACAAGGAAGAGCGGATTACCGAGAATCGCCCCGACACATCCACTCGACGCACCTGCCGCAAACGCACCTGCTGCCCACTGCTCTTCGGCTTGCTTTCCTGCTGCGCGGTTGATGGCTTTGCGGAAGGGTTCGTAGAATCCCAGACGGCTACCGTTGAGCAGCACTTGGTAGACATAGGCGGCACCGATGCCTCTTTGTACACCTTTGAGACCTTCCGACTTGAGCGTCTTTGTGAAGCAGTCGAGCGAAGACTTGTACAGACGCGCACCGACGCCGGCTTGTGTGCCTGGCTGCGATGCTGCCGAGCCGGTTTGGCCGCCGAGTACACGCGGGGCAGCCGACATGAGCTCACCCTGAAGCTGCATGCGCGTCTTACACACCTCCATCGGATTTGTCACTGTGACGGCGGTCATGGCGGCCAATGCACCTGTGATGAAGCCCTCGGCGGTCGAGATCTTGACAGGCGCAGCCGGCGTGCCTGGCGCGACTTGTGTTGAAGCCATGCTTGCTGTATGTGTGTGGGCGTTGACCAGCTTCCGTCTTGGGTCGGAGACTTGCGCAGGTGTACGTTGCTGCGCTCGTGGCGCGGAGAATGATGGCCAGAAACGACAAGCTAAACGAGAAGCTTTGGATGTGAGCGAACAGTGAGACAAGCGACTGGCAAGAAGAGTTGCTCTGCAAGACAAGGCTGTGGGGGTGTGTGGGTCGGTCGGGTCAAGCAACAGAAGCCGTTTAGGCCGGCCCCCCCCAAATTCACGATTGGATGAGAAGAAAAGCAGCAGCAAAGCACGACAGCCACCCTCGAGACATGAGACTCACCTAAGCTAAAGTTAGAAGAAGTCTGCAAGCTCACCTCGCAATTTATTTATCACGAATAATCACGAAAATCACGAATAATCACGAATAATCACGAATAATACCTGGAGAACCTCAACACGGAACCTACCAGATCGGTGTCCGCCCGCTCCCGATATGCCGATTGACTCTCGACGCATTCTTCAGCAGCGATGGGAGTGCACACTCGCAAACAGACAGGTTGGCTGAGAGCATTTAGCACCGGCAACTCACGACTTGGCTCCGTTGTGTCTGGGGCGGCTGGCGGTCTGGCACACGGGCGAATTTCAAAGTCATGTTGTTTGCTCACAACAAGCCAACTAACTCTACTGGTTAGTTGCAATCACGAATCTAAGTTAGTTGTAACCTGGTCACGAGCTGGAGCCACGACGACAGTGGCGAAGAAGCGTGGGCAGCGTGCAATATTCTTTATTCATCTGGAACGACAGAAGCGTGACGACATTGTGCCTCTGTTAGTCAACAAAGAAGCAGCATGCACGCAGCACGCATGAGGGGGCTTTCCATGTTGGGACTTTGACTCGCACTTTACCAAGAAACACTCACGACTCACACTCGATCGGAGATAACGTAGCAGTAGATTCAGAGCGCACATACGGTGGAGCCGATGAGCACCAGAATCGCGCATCGGGCCAACTGTATGCTACACAAGCACGAAAGATGCTTGGTCGAGGCAGCGCCCTGGTTAGCTAGCTGTCTTTGTGCTCAAGGACCAGCCACGAACCCGGACAAATCAGTCAAGGGTGTGAGACACGCAAGCGCCTTCTGTGACGCCTAGAAGCCCGCCAAATTCACATTCGTGATTCACGATGGTAAAGGCGCAGAGGCGCGACAAAGTGCGGAGTGGATCCGACTGAGCTTTAGCTGTCAGAGTCGTGAGTAGTGTGGATTACGGATCGTGGATCGTGGATCGTGTAGTAATAATGCGCGTGTGTGTGCGCGTGTGTTTGTAGAAAATCATGAATCACGAAACTCACACTCTGTCAGTGCTCCACGTTCACCCGTGTGAGTGGCAGCAAGTTGAGATTGCCAAGTGTGTGTGCAACTCGAAATTAGACCAACACGGCTCACTGACTAGCTGGCTCACTGACTAGCTGGCTCGCTGGCTCGCGGGCTGGCTGATTGTTTGTTTTTTCACTCTCTCAGGGTCGCAGGCTGATGCGTGATGTTGAGATTCTCCAACAATCACGAATCACGAATTGACAGCCGCCCGTGAGTTTCAGCGCCCACCTTTAGCGTAGCCCCTGTGTGTCCATTCTCCGCCGCCTCTCGTCTTTCATCGCTCGCCAAAGCTCAAGCTTGGTCGGTATCACCATAGCCACCGCCATCGACATCGACATATCCATCCATCTCCATCCTCATCACCATCCGCATCACCTTGCGCCCATCCGCGCCCGCTCCTCTGCTTCCTGGTGAGAGCATCATCGCCGCTTGCAACTTCTCCCTCCTGCCTTGATCAATATCTTCGACTCTCAAGCCATCGCCATCACCAACCCCCTCACCCTCGGCATTCGCTTTGTGTTTCGGACTTTATCGCATCCGTCTACCTCTTGATACCCTACGCATTCTACTGCACTCAGCTGCCATCCCCCCTGCATCCACAAAGCTGCTCGATCTCCATCCATCGGCCGCTTCCAAGCCAGGTTCACAACGATACCCGGATCGCATTCCATCCTGACAGCTCTTCGCTCGGTCTCAAGCTCAGCTCAGCACAGCATACGGCGGAGCATACGTCTCGAAGTCCAGCTCGGCTTGTTGGCATTTTCACATCACCCACGCTCATCGCATACCCCCCCACACACACATCCCTCTCGCCACACAGCAGCATCTGTGTCCGCAAATAGCATGATGCAACCCCCGCACGGCGCCGATCCCGAGGACTACTACGTCAAGCAGGATCGTGTCGGAAAAGGCTCGTTTGGTGAAGTGTACAAAGGCTTCGACAAACGATCCAGGCAACCCGTCGCAATCAAGATCATCGACCTCGAGAATGCCGAGGACGAGATCGACGACATCCAGCAAGAAATCGCCATCTTGAGCCAACTCGACAGCGCTCATGTCACCAAGTATGTTTTCCCCGTGCAGTGCAGCACCATTGCAATCCATCGCGCGCGCCTACCTCCAACTCGCTCCGTTTGCTCACCTATCCTTTCTTTTGTTTTGCGCCTCTTCAACAGGTACCATGGCTCTTGGCTCAAGGGCACCAACCTGTGGATCGTGATGGAGTACTGCTCCGGAGGTAGTTGCTCCGACCTGGTGAGTACCCCCCCCATCCACTGTCCTCTGACTGCCCTACTTACCCCAACGGCGTCGTCTCAAAGTCGCCACCTCGGCTAACCCGACCTTTTCGTTTCATCTTCTTTCTCCTCTCCTTCCCATCCCACACAGATGAAACCCGGCAGATTCCGCGAAGACTACATTGCCATCGTAGTGCGCGAGCTGCTCAAGGGTCTCGAGTACCTGCACGGTGAAGGCAAGCTGCACCGCGACATCAAGGCTGCCAACATCCTTCTGTCCGCCACAGGTGACGTCAAACTCGCCGATTTCGGTGTCTCTGGTCAACTCACAGCCACCATGACCAAGAAAAACACTTTTGTCGGCACGCCTTACTGGATGAGCCCCGAGGTGATCAAACAGAGCGGGTACGATTTCAAGGCCGACATTTGGAGTTTGGGCATCACCGCCATCGAGCTTGCCATGGGCGAGCCGCCCTACGCTGACCTTCATCCGATGAAGGTCCTCTTCCTCATTCCCAAGAACCCCCCGCCTCAACTCGAAGGTCCCTTTTCTAGACCTTTTAAAGAGTTTGTCAACCTCTGCCTCCAACGTGACCCGGCCAACCGTCCGTCGGCCAAAGAGCTTCTCAAACACCCTTTCATCCGCAAAGCCAAGAGGACCACCTACCTCACCGAACTCATCGAGAGGCTCGAGCGCTGGAGGGCCGAGGGTGGCGATCGTCACGAATCCGAGGAGAGCGAGGAAGCAGACGACGACTTCCAGGAGGATGGCGACGACATGTGGGATTTCGGCACGGTTCGCAACACCATGCGTCGTGGTGGACGTGGAACAGTGGCCATGCGCATGCCCGCAAGTGCAATGACTGCTGCTGCCGCCGCCGCCGCTATCAACGGAGACGAAGATGCGCTTTCTGGTAGATATCAGAGCAAGGAATTGCCTCGGGTACCACATCAACAGCCACCCCGATCGCCACAGCCGCAGTCTCGTTCACCCACCTATGAACAGCGACCCTCACACGCTCAACTTCCACACTCCCCACGCCATGCGGTGTCATCACCACGGTTGCAACAAGAGCAAGAGCATCAACTACAACATCAACAACAGCAGCAACAACAGAAGTGGTACCAACAGCAACAGCCACAACAACAACAACAACAACAACAACAACAACAGCAGCAGCAGCAGCAACTTGACCGCAGATTCGGCTCCTCCGGTTCGGCAGGATCTGGGTCGGGATCTGTAGGTGGCACCGTGCGTCTCGCAGCAGCGCCGTCGCGACCAGGCATCCCCAATGGTGCAACTAGCGATGCGATCCTGCGCCAGCCAAGCTTTTCTGCAGCCGATGCGTACGATAAGGCCATCTCTGGCAATTCCAACTCGCACCACCACGCCTCTCCTAACGGCCATGGACCAGCATCCGACCCCTACTATGCGGACAATCATCGCGGTGCGTATCCTGACCGCGTGGAGGAAGAGCGAAGGAGGATGGAAGAGCTTCACCTCCGTCAACAGGGCGGTACGCCATCCAGCCCAGTCGCGCGCGGAGCTGAGGACCGTCACAAGGGTTCCCCCGATCCAACGCATCAGAATCAGCAGCAGCAGCAGCAGCAGCAACCACAAAAACAAGCACAACCACAACAAGCACAACAACAGCAGCAGCAGCAGCAGCAGCAGCAGCAGGCTGCACGTCTCACTGCCCTTGATACCGTCTTCCTGCCCGTCATTGAGCAGCTTAACTTGGCAGTGGCATCTCGACGAGACGCTGTGCGCACGTTGGCCAACTTGCGTGCATGTTTAGAAGAAGCCGAGATGGTCACGCCAGGCATCATGAACGCGTTTGCCGTCGAGCTCTTCCACACTATGGCTGAGGTGGAAGGTGATCGAGAGCCAGAGGAGGACCACTGGGATTCTTGACGCGCGTCAATCGATGCCTGTCGATTCGCCTTGCCTCTCTCGTATTTCACCTCATTCGCTTTCCCAGTATGACCTCTTACCAGCCGAGCGCTCTATCCGAACAACCTCACACACACGAAAGGTCTCGGAATCGCTCTCTATCCTCAAGGAATATTTTTTTCCCTTAGGCCCGGTCCACCCGCACGCTTGCCCTGTCTCGACTCACCCTTCGCGCGCCAACTTGCATCTTTCCCCGCACTTGTGGGCTTGCTCCCAACACCGACTCTCCATCTCGCTCATTCAATCGACCGCACAACGTGGCATCCCTCTCTATCCGAGGCCTGTTCTCGACTTAATTTCATCGCATTGTCCCCCTGAGTGCCGCAGTTTGATTGCATTGCTTGCATTGGTGAGTACGGCCAGAATGGGGTTTTTATGAGCAAGGTAAGATCGAAGCAGGCGCGGCTCTACATTTGCTCCGGGCTTGAAAGCAAAAAGTTCTTGAGGGTCAACCAATCGGACCAGGAGTCCAGATCGATGTCGAGCTGCAGGTGATGGATCAAGGAAGACCAGGTAGCAAGGGCATGTCTGTTTGATTCTGTGAAGGATTTTTCGAGTTCTGCCAGACCAGGAGCGGTGCTTTGTTTGGGAGGAGCTTGGAAGAGGCCGGCTAACAAGGCGGGTGGAGGATGGGAGTTTTTCAGGCGGATGAGCGAGTGTTGGTTTTTGTTGATGGTTTCGATTGTCGAAATGTAGCGTTTGAACGCATCGGCGAGGATGGGGAGCGACCATTCGCGCTTGATGTGGTTGGCGAGGTGGTTGGATGAGACAAATGTCTGGAGCGGCTGCATCATTTGGTGGATGACTTGGATCGAGGGACCAGGATTGGCACTGGCACTGGTTTCGGTGCGATAGGCAGGTGTTGAGAAGGAACGAAGCATTCGAAGTGGCGAAACGACGCGTGGTAACATGACGTTGTGCAGTAGACGACCAATCGACGAGATGAGCGCAGGGATAAAGTCGAGTGATTCGTCAAGCACCGCCAGCAGATCACTCCGCAATGTAGACCATCCGCGATCCATCTGGTCGACGCCATGCGCCGCAATGCAGGGCAGGATCGTTTCATCCAACATCACCTCGATGCTCTGTTTGAGAAACAAGCCATCCCGAACAAGCGCCACTCCAACCAACAGCTGCTGATCGTCGCGCTCCTGTACTCCATCCACCGGTTGCGGCGTAGACACCCGAGACACATCCGCACTCGCACTCGCACGCAGCTCGCTACTCGTCCGTGCCTCACTCGTGCGCATCCCATCCAGCTTCTTAGCACGCATCTCAACAGGCGCCTCCTCCTCCACCCACGTCTTGTATCGACTAAGAATCTGAAGCGTCACCCTCCACTCGCGCGCTGACAACTCGTGAATATGCACGCCCGCAGACCACACCGTGCGAATCGCTTGCACAGTCGCGTGCGTTGCGCGCATACATCCTTGGTCTCCCCCCACGCGTCCGTCCGCCAATTCCGCCTCGAGCTCCGTAACAACCTGGCGGAATCGCATCTGAAAATACACGGGCAACTGCCACCTTCGTTTGAATGCGGTCCAATTCGCATGCTGCTGGACGCGCAAGCGCGCTTTGTCGGTAGGTGCTAGCGAGAGCAAGCGCTCCAGCAAGGTGTTGGTGAGTGTAAAGTTCGAGTAGAACGTATCGGTGTGGCCAACGAAGAAGATTGTGCTGCCCATCGAGTCGAGCAGCCGAGTGGAGAGCGTGTCCCAGACTACGTTGGTGAATATATCGCACGCCAGCTCGTGGTTATCTTGTGTCGAGTCCACAGCTTCGACGCTAATCGGATGCGTTTGATCAGAGATCTCGCGCGATGCATCGCATACCTGCCAAGCGTCGATAGCGACAAATGCGAGCACAGAGTTGTACAGCTCCACCAAGCGGTTGGGCGACGAAGACGAAACGAGCAGCGATCCGACATGGTTGTGGTGTTCTTCGAACTGAGTTTGCACTGCACGTGGCAGTGTCTCGAGGGAGTTCTGGATGCTGACGTCGGTGCGTTGCGACTCCTTGTCAAGTGTCATGTTCTTATCTGCCCACTTGTCAACCAACAGATCGCGCACCGCTTCCTCGGCCTCGTTCGACCGCTTCACTGTCGCATCCGCGCCATCGGCCTCGCGAACAAGCGTAAGCGTATTCAACGTCGACAAGGCCATCTCCAACCAAGAGCGCTGCTCCTCGAACCTCGCGCTCCAATACGCCGCTTCCACATCACCGCCCTGCTCGGCTGGCTCGGCAACCTGTGTCCAAGCATCCAACTCGTTGGTCGCCTGCTCGTGAATCGTCAGTGCTTGACTTCTAGCATTCATGTTCTGCAAAAAGCTCGTTCTGCGTGCGGTCGGAGAAGCATGCGACTTGCGCAGCTCTGGCCAAGACGCCGTTTTCGGCTTACTCTGGCCATGCACCAAGAGCGAAGTTGGCGAGACGAGGTGCGCGACAAGCGTTCGCACGTCGTTACGGAGTACAGAGCGAATCTTGTCGAGACGGTCTTGAAGAGCGTCTGTGAAGTGCGTCAGCTTCTCCTCATTGATGCGGCGGTGGAGGAAGCGAAGCCGAGAGTATTCAGCCGACGTGCGAGCGATGCGTTGTGGTAGGCCGAGCAGAGAAGACGAAGAGGATGCAGCACCGCCGCCTATCAAGGTGTCGGAGCGCGTCTGTGTGCGCGAGCCAGGATGATCGTCCGAGCCTCTTGTATGTAGAGCTGATCGCGTTTGGTGTACATGTGCGTCGGACGAGAGTCGGTGTAGAATCCTTCTCTGGGAGCGTCTGTGTTGTCCATGATGGTGCGCTTCGTTGGCTCCAAGCTCGTCTGACGACTCATCCCCACTTTCCGTATCTTCCTCGTACTCGGAAGACATGGCATAGTCGGACACCTCCTGATCCGAGCCAGACGCCACCGAGGCTACACTGTCCCGACGCTTTCCGATCGAAGTTACGCTGAGCAATGACGGCCTCCTAGCCGCATGAGACGACCTTCGCCTTGTCGATCCGCGCGCGTCATTATGGATCAGGAGCAGGTCTTCGAGCCTCACAATCGAATCATGAAGCTGCAGCATGAGCTCCAATTTCGCCTTGTGACTCGTCGCATCTTCTTTACGTTTGATGCAGTCCTCTATATCGTCCTGGACGCTCTTGAGCATACTACGAGAAGCAAGCAGCGTGTCACGCACGGGTGCCATTAGTCCGTGCGTTGGAGCGTGATCATGTATGTCCGAATAGGTTGGCCTTGTATTCCATCCTAATCGAGCTATCCGGTGCGCTTCGGACTTGAGGCTACTACCGAGAGAGACGAAGTCCTTGTAATCCTCGTTGATGATCGAATACAGCTCGTCCTTGAGCTTCTCACTATAGCTGCGCAGATCGCTCAGGATAAAGTTGAGGTCAGAAGCTTTCGTTCTAGAGACGAGAAAGTCATCAACAGAGAAAGTGGGCGTGTGGATAGGTGAAAGAAGCGTCAAGTCATGCGATAAAGGGGTGAGTGAAGGAAAAGCAGGCGATTCTCGTGTTTCTTCTCCGTCCACGTATAGCTTTTCTTGGCCATTGAGGCTGCTGGTAGAGGCGTACGAATTCATGGCTGTCTGTCGAGCGAGCACGCCGTCTCCTCGCGCCTTGAATGAGCCGCTAGCGCTTTCGAATGCGCTGCCTTGCTGATTTCCGACAGGTGCGATGACTTGGTGGTAGGTCACTGAGAAAGGATGTTCGAGAAGATCTCTGACAGATCGAGTTAGTTGTTAGTTGTTCCTGGCTCGAGCACCAAGCCGACGAATCGTGAATCGCGCTCCCACGCACCTTGCACGAGTTCTGAGCATGTTAGGGCGAAAGTCGAATGCGGCTGGCGTAAAGCGTGAAGCGCTGTGACTCGTGCTTTGTGGAAAAGTTACACTCGTGACTCGTGACTTTTGCCATTTCGAGACCGACACCTCACGCCTCGTGCCTCGTGCCTCGCTCCTACTTTTGCTCTCTCTTCTCACCTTTTTCTGAATCCATCAAGTGGACGCTCAAGCTAGAGTCTACCTCCTCGGCGTACGAACCTTGCTTTGCTGTGAGCGTACCTGTTGCGTGATACGTACCTATATACTCGAACACGCGATGGCAGCAGGATATGCTTCCGATTTACTGTCGAGCTCCGCTTTAAAGACCGCGCTCGCTGCTGTCGTCTTGTCGATCGTCCTTTCATCCATCATGGGTGCGTTGCGTAGCAAAAAGTGGAAGGCGCAAGGGAAGCACGTGTTCATCACGGGCGGCTCGCAGGGTCTTGGTCTTGCAGTGGCCGAATTGCTCGCTTCCAAAGGTGCGCACGTCACCATCTGCAGTCGAACCGAGTCCAAGCTTCGAGAATCGGTGGAGAAAGTCAAGGTGAGTTGTGCACAAGCTTGTTGCTTCCACCACCGAACCTTGTTGCAGCTGTGAGTGCTCTTGTCGTTGTGAGATAGGACACTGATCAAGATACGGTTGCTACTTGCTCTGACTCTCTGTTTTGTTCAACATGCCAATTCGACGCACCTGCCTTCTGCTCGGCGTCGTCCGTGCACAGGCAGCCGCCAAGTCCAATAGCCAAAACATCGATTACATCGCTGCAGACGTGTCCACGTTTGAAGGCGCAAAGCGCGCGATAGAATCATGTCGAGTTGTCCCAGACACCGTGTTCTGCTGCGCTGGCGGTGCCAAACCCGGATTCTTCATTGAACAGACCGAAAGCGACTTCGAGAAGGGGATCAAGACCGACTATTGGACGTGCCTCGCTACTGCACATGTAAGTCTTGCTCCTCCACGACTCTTCCCAGCAGTGAACCGCTGACGTTCGTGCTTCTCATCCTCTACGTGCAACCTTTGGTTGCTCTCCGCCGCACGCAGGCGTCAGCAAATGCAATGGCACGGACCAATCTCGCCGATGGCAAGATTGTGCTTGTAAGCTCAACACTGGGACTTATTGGACTGGTCGGGTACTCGCAATATGCGCCGATGAAGCATGCTATCAGAGGTACGTCCAAGGACACTCGATTAAAAAATGAAATCCGACATGAGAAGAACTGACCTGCAAACCACACTTGTCAACGCTGCGTCGTCCAGGACTCGCCGAGTCGCTGCGATCCGAGCTGATCCTCTATGGCATCTCTGTCCACGCCTACTTTCCCGGGACGATCCTCTCGCCTGGGCTGGAAGAGGAGAACAAGACCAAGCCCAAAATTACACTCGAAATCGAAGGACAAGATGATGGTTTGACACCGGCCCAGTGCGCAAAGGGTCTTATCAAGGGTACGTGTCTGCTGTTTGCTCTGATCGGAGTACGACTTCTCGAACAAGCTTTAATGTTGGCAGTTGCAAACTGACACTGGCGACTGCTTCTGTTTTCAGGGGTGGAGCGAGGACACTTTTTCATTACGACAGATTTCAACACGGAACTCTTTCGATCCGCCGCTCTCGGTGCAAGTCCAACCAACCGTGGAGTGCTGGACAGAGCGGTTGCGCTGATTGCCTGGATCGCCATCCCCGTCTGGCGCAACTTGATAGCGGACAGAGCCATCAAGAAGCATAGCAAACAACATAAACAGTCTCTGTTTAGTGCTCCAACCAATTGAATCAAGCACCAAGCTTTGTGATTTATTAGGTGCAAGGTGCAATTTGCTTGTTTCGCAGAATTGCGCTCCTTTTTATGGCTTCGTGTCATTTCTGGCAATAGAACCAAGCACAGATCGGACAAACGGAGAGAGCTGTGTGATGCAGAATACAATGTCGATAAAGCAAAAGATGTGGAGATGCTGCTGCTGCTGTTGCCGATATGTACAAGTTGGGGCGGGGATCGGTGCTATTACGATCTGCGCTGTTTTGGTGAATGTTGTGAGTTTACTCGTCCGTCTTGGCCTTCTTTCCGATGGTAGGTGGAGCATCGTCGTCGCGACCAGCGGCGGCCGAGTCGTTGTCTCTCTTCCTCTTGTCGCCGCCAGCCCTGCCGAAACCTCCGCGTCCACCACCACGACCGAACTTTGCACCGCGACCACCACGTCCTCCGCCACGGCCACCGCGGCTGTAGCTGCCGTTTCCGCGCGAGCCACCGCGCTGCGCATCCTGCTCTCGTCGATCGAGCATGAACGATGCGCGGAAGTTGGCTCGTTCGATGTAGAAGTTCTTGGCAGTCTCTTCGTCGACGCGGACGAACTCAACAACGTTGCCGCCGACAGTGATGTTCTTACTCTTGATTTCAGCCAACTTGTCGTCCGAAAGTGATTCCTTGAAGCCGACAGCGCCTTCGACGGCGCCTGTGGGGAACTCAACGAAAGAGGTAGGGTGCACAGTGACCAGCGTATCTTTAAGATCCTTCCAGTTGCCGCCTTGACCCGCACCGGTGAATTTGAGCACCGAATTGGCAGGGAACTCGACCGCATCTGGATCGACAGTGCCATCGGGACGAGTGGTGAGCGGCTTACCGTTGTACTCGAACTCCAACGGGTCCGAACGCTTGGGCTTTTCTTGGTCATCCTTCTTGGCACGAGACGAACCATCTCGCTGCTGCTTGTTCATCTCTTTGAAAGCGTTGAACTTCTTGTGGGTCTGTTCGCTTCCACGGTTGATCCTGTTGCTGCTAGGGTCGATACCCTTCTCCTCCATCTTCATCTTGACGTATGCGTCCTTGCTCATGACGACCAACTGGGTGTCTTGGAAGTGGACGCCTTTACCACCGTCCTGTTCCGGCTCGACGGCTGCTGCCTGGGCCAAAAACTTGTTTCGGTCGTCCATCTCGGCGAACTCGACAAATACAGAGCCCTTGAATGGCTTGGGCTTGGCAGATGACTCCATGTCCCTTCGCATTCGGACGCTGTTGACTTTGCCGAAAGTGTTGAAGAACGCTTCCAGCTCCTTCTGCAGAGTCTCGGTCTCGTCTCCGAATCCCTTGGCGTAGATGGAACGGTCAAAAGCATCCTTGACGGGAACCAGCTCTTTCCTGCGACGAACATTGGCGCCATCCTCGCTCACATCGAGCAACTCCTTGGATCCACGCAGCACTTGGGCGATACCTTCGATGCCGAGCAGGTCCTTAATCGCTCTCATGCGCTTAAATGAGGCGATGGTGGCAATGGGAACCCATCCTTCTGGGTCCTTTCGTGTCAGGGTGAAGAGGAACTTGTCGAACGGCAGGTTCGAGTCGTGAAAGTAGAACTCCACCTGGCGGAGCGCCTCTTCCTTGGCCTCGTCGACGGTCATGGTGGTGGACGTGGAAGTCTCGGTTGCGGCCGAGGTGGAAGCGGCCTGAGCCTGTTCTTCCTGCTTGGCTTGTTCCGCCGACATGTTTGTTGAACTGGTTAGGATGCACCTGCAGAGATGGTGGGGAGAGGTAGGTAGCAAGCGATATTCAGCTCGACACCAACCATCACATCCAGCGTCGTGAGCAGAACGAGTTGCAGCAGCGCAAAGCGTCGTTCAGGCGGCAAGATTTCGCCTGTTTTTTCTTTCCTTTTGTGTCAGGAGGAAATTCCAACTTTTTTTCTTCTTGCAGGACCCGTTTGCAAAGAAAATCTGAATAACTAACTGTAATTTCGTCGTGAGTGGTTTCAAGATTCACGATTCACGATTCACGATTCACGATTCACGATTCACGATTCACGATTCTCGAGTTATTCACAATATTCGTGATTCGTACGTGTAAATTTGAACAAGGTACTAGCAGTTGCCGCCTTAACATTCAAGCTCTCCGACACAATCGCGAATCGCGAATTTCGGTGCACGAGCCCAGCTGAAAAGCTGTTCTTTGCTGCTGCTGCTGCTCTTGCTGCTGCCGCTGGCTCATGCAGGTGCAAGTTGTCAGTTTCAAAAAGCGGACATTCGTGATTTCACAAGCTCAACCACAAACGCACAGAAACTCCGCGAGCCTGGAGTTGCTCCACACTGTGACTCTTGTACACTTACAAACACTCAACTACTCGTGACTCTCTCGGCTGTCCTACAAGAGCGAGCAGGCGCGTGCAAGTCGCTTCTGCACAACTCTATCCATCTCGACAAGCAAGAGCATACATTCTACCATCATATTCGTGATTCGTATCGGAAGCAATCTTGGTACACTCCGAAATCTGCCTGCTCGCGTCTGCAACTTGCAAGAGCCATCTCGCTTTCTGTTGGACAAGTGATCGACTGAAAGCCCGTTTCCATAGCCTCTTGCTGGCCCGATCTTTGCGCATCCGGTTCCGGTTTGCGCACTACATCCCCAAGACAGGCGCATTAGATCGATCCGCTCGGGTCGGTGCAACCGGCACGATGAGCTTCTTCCAAGAATCCGCACGATCTTGGACGCACAACAAGCCGATCGAAACCCTAACGCATCTGCTCGAATCAGCTTTGTTCCGCAGTCCAGAACCTCAACCTGTATCTGCATGGAAGATGATCATCGATCCTCCGATGCCTTACTGGGTCACGATCTTCTCGCAAACTTGTCGTCTCATCTCGCTCCTCATCCTGCTTCCTATCTTTCTGATCGGCGTGCTCGACTTTGCCGGATACGCCGTGTTCCGAACGCTTGGTATGTCCACATACAGATTCAGATAGCACAGCTTTATTCTGGAGCTGACAAGTTGTTACATTTGCCGTTCTCATGCCAGGCTTGCATCGAAGAAGAGTTCGCATTCAACGACAATCCAACGCCGACGTCAAGATTCCCGTTGGCCGATCCAACTCTCGACGTAAACCACGCGTCTACCAGAACGACCGACATCGACCCACGGATCGCAGCAACATTCCTAGCATCGTCAAAGCCCCGCTGCTCTCCCCCGGCACATACGATGCCGAAACGCTGCTCCGACAGCGTGCACGCAGTCTGAGCATCGCTTCTGCCGAGCAAGAGGCAGCGTGGGTCGCCAGTGGAGGCCAAGAAGCGAGACTCAGCACGCTCAGTAAGGATGCAGCGGGCGCGCTTGCACCTACCTCTCCGACGCAGAGTGATGCTGGAGATGGAGATGCTACCGAGGATGGCGGTTACTTCGGTCGTGCACCCAGAGTTGGTGTCGATGGAGCACTGGGCTTGGCCGATACAGATGTCGACGAGAGCGGCACCGAAAGCGGACGTGATAGTCCCGTGCAATTCAGAGGATCAAACCGGAGAAGGGGACTGTCGGGTGGCTTGAGCTTCACACCGGTCAGCCCGGATAAGCCTTTGACGCCTTTGGCAAGCAACGACGAACCCCTCATTGCCGCCGCAGCGACGCATCCAGAGTCCACACCGACTCAACATAGAGATTCGTACGACGCCAGCGTCGTAAGTCTCTCGAGCGATTCACCTACATCCTCATCCAGCGGCGATCGGTTTCTGACCCGACCGGATAGCCACAGACAGGGCAATCGAAGCGACGCCGAGAGCTCAAATATGAGCTCATCCTGGATCGGTGTCGAGGCGGATGAGAAGGACGCCGACGTCCATCCTTCCAAGGTCGATGCGCAGCAAGCGGCAGCTGCACTTGGGTTCGAGTCGCATTCCAAGGCTTGGTAAGCAGTCGTCTTGATTCACTCTTACGCATTGCAATCTCATGGAAAGCCTGTTTGATACACTTTGTGCTTTCGTTCTGAGTTATGACACAAGAGCCAAAACGAAGACAGCCGTGGCTTGTATAGGCCGTCGTTTTCTCAGAGGGAGCTGATCGCTGTTCGTCGTGCGTGGCAGCCATCAGCGTACCCGCACCAACACGCTGATGCAGCTCGAACTCATCTGCAAGTTATCAGTGCACACAGAAAGCGGAAACAGTTTACAACGCATCTCATTGATTGCACTTTTTTAGGCAATCTGAGGAGGAAATGAGAAGGCGTATAATGATCAAGCGAAAAAGCGTTTAAAGAACACCGGACTTGGCGATGGTGATCTTGGACTTGGTCTTGCCGGACTTGGTGCCCTCGTTCTCGATAGCCTTGACGATGTCGAGACCTTCGACGACCTCGCCGAAGACGACGTGCTTGCCGTCGAGCCACGAGGTGACGACGGTGGTGATGAAGAACTGCGAGCCGTTGGTGTTGGGGCCGGCGTTGGCCATGGAAAGAAGACCGGGCTTGGTGTGCGAGAGCTTGAAGTTCTCGTCTTCGAACTTGGCGCCGTAGATCGACTTGCCTCCGGTACCGTTACCGGCGGTGAAGTCACCACCCTGCAGCATGAAGTCCGGGATGACACGGTGGAACGACGATCCCTCGTAACCGAAACCGTGCGCGCCAGTGCACAGCTCACGGAAGTTCTTGGCAGTCTTGGGAACGACGTCATCGTAGAGCTTGAACGTGATGCGACCCAGAGGGCTGCCGTTCTTGGTGATGTCGAAGAAAACGTTGGACATGATTCTAGCAGACGAAGTGAATCGGCGTGCAAAAGTGGCGTGCATCGTGAGAAAGCAAAAGTAACGAGAACGGCAGAGACAGACAAAGATACTGTGTGTGAGTGAGCAGGTATAGCAAGGCAACAACAATGGAAGAAGCGGAAAGAAAAACTAGACATAAATAGTCCACCAACACCGTGCCTCGCCCTGCCACGAGCGCGAGATCGGCAAGAAATCAGGCGTTGGCTTCGATTGCACGGTCGACGTAGTCGAGGTGAACGGATGGAACTCCGACGAGTCCTAGCGAGGTGAAGAGGGCGCCATGAGACCGATGGCGCAACGGTGATTTCAAGAAAAACACTTACGCTGTTTTCGAATGTGATGACGGGAGGAAAGTGTCTGATGTGTGCAAGAGAATGTCAAGTCTGAAAGCAGAATATATATATAGTCTTGTCCGAGCTGGTCCATGCGGCAGGACGATCCTGCCAACGGCGAAACTCCACAGACAGAAGAAGTCGCAGAAGAATTTTTGCAGCGGATGAATGACAGCTGTTCAGCGCAGCGCACAGAAGGCGGAAGAAGATCTCGGAGAGGCACAACATCAGAGGCCGTGCGCACTTGCAGAGGATTCGTGATTGCGCCACGCACTCCCAAACTCCCACTCCCAACTCGCACTGTAAGTAATTCAACACAGCCACTCTCGCCCTAAAAATGTGAACGCAGCCTGCATCAAGCTTAAACACGAATGCACACCCCCTTATTTAGCTTGCTCTTCGGGGCTTGTCTCTGACGATGGGATCTATTGTAAGTTAGTCAAAGTCAACAAACGGGCATGGGCTACCGTCCGTTTCCATCCTGCTCTGTGCCTCCCAAAGCGTGAATCGTGAATGTCGAGCAGAGAATGAGACACGTTGCCACACTGGCAGCCACCACGACTCAAAGACTACACCTTGTCGCAATAATCACTGGCTCAAGGTGGCGTCTGGTCCTCTGAACGGCTCGGCTTGCTTTCCTCTTGCCCAATCCGACATCATTCGACCAAAGTATCTAGCCCGTGTACAGCATTCGCAGGATTCAAGTTTGGCACGAGACTTCCCGTCCCACTTGCTACGGGATCATGTAAGTTACATCATCAGTATTCATGTTTGAAACTACAACGCGCACGAGCCAGTAGCGGCTCAAGACAAGATGCAATTATTTAAATAAATTTGTCGAAAATCGTAAATATTATTCTGTGATTCCAAAAGACAGTCCGATCACATCGTCCAGCTTTGATTTCACGGTTTGCTGTTCGGGCGAATCGATCAAGTTTGGATCGGGACATTCAGATTGTGTTCTTTTCGATCGATGGACGAAACGGAAGACTCCCGATTCGGGGAGTTGAGGGCCTGAAAAGCCTGGACCCTGAACTATATTCACGATTTGCTCGGTCGATGCTCTGTCTGTGCAGCAGCGGCGTACAACAGCCGAATAGCAGAATAGACGTGGAAAGCACCCACGACGCAGGACTCACGACTGACAGCTGTGGGCGTTCGCTAGTTCACTTTGCAGTAAGCCTTGCCTTCAGATCCCATCGGCACTGTCGAGGCACCCGCTCTTGGCTAGCACCAACCACCTGTGTGGCGTCTGTCGACCGAACCACAAGCTCGACTGGCGAGCATGACCCGCTCGCAGCCATCCAAGGCGCACAGCACATCGGTACCGTCTCGAATGCAACCATCCACAAGATTGAACATCTGATTCGCATCAAGCATCACCTGTCTGCTGCACTACTGAATGTCGCAGAAAGATGGTACCACCCGCGCATCAGTCTGCCGCTCCGATACCGCTGCTGCGTACAGCCAAGCAACCATGCCTTTCAATGCCAGCTCGATCCAGAAAAGCAGTAAATCTGCCGCACAGCATGCCATCGGCTGTAGCAGGCCCATCAGCGCCACCTCATACCACCTTGAGCCAACGATTTCGACGCGCAATACAACAAGTCGATCTCGCCTCCGCTCAGCGTATTGCTGCTAGAGCGTTCGAGTTGCAGTTCTTGTCTGATCCAGCAAATTACGATGTGCATGTCCAATCCATCGGACAGAGCGGGCCACGTCCGCCCAAAGCCGCCCTGCGCGCAGTACAGGCACAGCGACCTTCGTCGGCGCGTCCTTTCGACATTCGCAACGTCGACCCTCTTCCCGAGCGCATCGGCCTCACAAAGAGTCACCACCATCGCAAATACACACTCGCCATCTATGACGAGCCACTCGACTACCATACTGTCAACGCTGACCCGAGCCTGATGATTGCTATCAGAAGCAACGCCGATGTCGAACTGGTTCGATGGCTCATCGAAATGGGTCACGAGTACAATGCGCCCAGCCTCGACGCGGACGGCCATACCATACTGCACTTAGCAACGCTCTATGACCGATCCGATATCATCTACGCCTACTCGACATACACAACCAGCCATGTCGCATCTACTCTGGCAGATCTCATCGATGCCGAGACGCTGCACGATTGCCGAACAGCGCTTCACCTAGCCTGCATTCGCGGCTTTGACGACGTAGCACGCCAGCTTCTGGATCTTGGTGCTGACCTAGACCTGCAGGATCGTGCCGGCAATACTGCGCTCCACTTTGCATCCGCCTGGGGTCACCTCTCGCTGGTGCAGCTGCTCATAGAACGAGGCTGTTCGCTCGCCGTTCAGAACACCGAGGGTTCCACCGCCTCAGATTACGCCTACTCGCACAGTGTCAAAGAAGCGCTCGAGACGCTCGGCCGTGTCCGTTACGAGAGTCGCAAGAAGATTCGACGTGTTCCTGTAGCCGCTGTGATGCATGCTGCGCCCCGAAATGCAGCGTCTGCGCATGTAGCGTCGCCTCAGGCGGACGAGTCAAGCGCATCCGACAGGTCCTTGCGATCTCGGCCTTTTCCCTCCTTCCTAAGTCGCAACGGATCTCACAGTGGAGCACACAGAACTAGCACAGCAACGCCCATGCACACTTCATTCGCCGAAACTGGCGCTGATCAGACACCAGAGCTGTACGCTGATTGGGATCCGGAGAAAACGTTTGCACAGCCAGGGCAGGATCTCTTCCCTAGCAATCGTGGCGCATTCTCATCCCCACCCGTACAGCGGGTCGCCAGTCCGGCGTATCAGTCGACTCAGGGTCGCGCGTCAATCGATTTGTACAGCGAAGTACTCAATCAGTCGCCTCGTGCCCCTGCAAGTAGAAGCATGGCGGCTGCTCCGATCATCTCGCACGAATACACACTCTCACCTCAGCCACGATCTCTGGCGCAGTCACCACCAACAATGCTACCGCCCACTGCCAATGGCATGTTGCCGGACAGCGCTTCGGGCACCGATATCAAACGGTCGCTTTCGCCCAATCTTGGACCTGCCATTCGACGTACACCGAGTCCAGGAAATGTCGGTGCTTCTGCCGATAAAGTTAGAATGCAAGACGCTGCTGCTATGTCGCTATTCCGCAGCGCGTCGCCGCAGCCAAGTCTCGTGCCGGGTAGAATCGATACGCCCCCGACTGGCTACATGATACGAAGCGAGTGCCCCTTGTCGCTGACGACGAACCGGGCTGGGAAAATCAGTGTCAAGTCTCCACCACCGCTCGAAGCAACGGGGACAAGGAGCATGTATGGCTCGACCATGACGAGCGATGGTGCCACTAGCAGCGACAAAGTCAGCGTGGCAGCCGCAGCGGACCGAAGTAGTGAGGGTCCGCCGCTGCTAGCACCTATCGCAACTTTACCGAGGCGCGCTGAAGCAGACGACACAACCAAAAGCCCAGATTCATCGATAGATGCAAGATCGAGTACAGACGTATACGACGCGTCGCAGCATTTCATGGCTGACACACGTCGCGATTCGAGCGCTTCCACTCCGAGACCGGCCGAAGATCGCGAGACGTTTTGATGCTCGTATTTATCGTACGCCGTCTTCCTTCTTGTCAATACATAGGGTGTGGACTGTCTCATGGCGTCGATCTGTGATGGTCGTGAGTGTAGAAGCAGCTGAGAGAACGTGTTTTCTGGCCGTCAATCTCGAGTGTTCTGATTGCCGTTCGACAAACACAATCACGAATACCAATTCACCTCTCTCGACTGCAGGGCAATCAAGGACGGAGAGGGCTGCGTGACCTGAAAGGTTGTCGGCGTGTCGTTGCCTTTCATTTCGCCTCGTGTCTTGCGTCGAGAAGAAACCCAAACGTATCAGCAGCCAGACAGACTTTCCACTGTGACTATCACTGTGCGAATGCTGGGATAATCGCGGCAACTCGCACGGCTATCTGGCCGGAATGTGCACACAGTGTCAGTCCAACGGGCCAAAAGCCGGGCGTTTTTCGTGCTCACGCGTCAAGCTAGCGAGCTGTCAAAGAACGAAAATCGCTCATCGCTCATCCGTTGGTGTGTGGGGTCGGCAGAGAGACGCGGTTGGGCGCTGTATCGCTGATATCGCGATGAGCTGTGATAGGCTGGGCCTTTCGCCGTATGGTATATATCGGGCCTTTTCCTGGGCCTTTTTCAATCACGCATGGTCTACGCTTCTTGCGAGCTGTACGTGGCGCGTGACAAAGCCTGTCCGCTCTATCTTACTATCGCCCGTTGATGCTGCGACGTTGGTTGGCATGGATGCGCACCACGCTGGCTCGTCAAATGCATGTTGTATGGATGCACGCTGCCGAGCGAATTGGAAGATACGCTTTTTCAGCAACTCACGACTCACGACTGTCTGAAGCCTTGCTCCCCTTATGTGCCTGATAGCGCTTGACACCGGTGTAAGCTACTCGATGTCCGCCTGTGTTGCTCATTCCTCCTGCTTTAAAAGGAATACGTTATCGTGAGAGGCGTTTCGCTTCCCTCCGCAACTTTACTCGTCCTGATACCTCTCTTTTACCATCGACAACAGACTGCATCCAAATCGACTGAAGTATCGTCTCAACATGCTGCTCGCCGTTCGAAACCGAGCCCTGCGTTCGGCCGTTCTCACCACACGAGCCAGTCTGGCGCGTCGCACTTTCGCCCAGGTATCCGACGCAGCTGCTGTTGCGTCCAAGTCTGGCAACCTCGATGTCGAGCCTTACCTGCTTGAGGAGCATCCTTCGGTTCTGGCCGGAGACAAGGATGCGATCGCTAAGCTTCCTCCGTTTGTTATTTCTCGCGAGCGCGGATTTCTGCCACGACAAGATCCGCTTGTCGACATGCCACCTGCGTTTTCTGGTCTGTCGTCCTTGCTTGATCGGATGACCATCCACCAGCCTGCTGATGCATCTGGACACCGAGCCACCGGTCTTCTTGGTAACGGCGAGTTTGGAGACGCCGTCCTGGACGAGCTCAAGCCGGACGGTGTCGAGGCCAAAGCCGTCGACGCTGCCATCGAGGCGGGTGATTCTCACCTGCTCGCAGCTCTGTTCCGCGATTACTGCTTCGCCACCTCGGCGTACCTGCTCGAACCAGTTGACCGCGCGTTCCGCGAAACTGGCTTTTACACCCAGGGCCGATCAGTGCTTCCGCGTCAACTCGCTGTGCCGCTCAAAAAGCTCGCCGACAAACTCGGACACTTCCCTTACATGGAGTACGCTTCGTCATACGCACTGGTTAACTACCTTTGCAAAGACCCTCACTTCCAGGGAAACGCCGGAAAGTATAGCTTCGACAACATGGAGCTCATTCGATCGTTCGAAGACGCCTCTGGTTCCGAGCGAGGATTCATCTTGGTGCATGTTGAGATGGTTTCGTATACGGGCAAGCTTGTTTCTGCTACCGAGGACGCATTGCGTGCTTGCAACAAGCGCGACGTCAAGGCGTTCGAAGAAGCGTTTGAGCGACTGCTGTTGGTGTATCGCAAGATCAACGAGAGTATGGAGACCATGTGGTCTCGATCTCTGCCTCAGGATTATCTCAAGTACAGGAGCTTTATCTTTGGTACGGGACCGAAGAAGATGAACGCCATGTTCCCGCAAGGAGTCGTATACGAGGGCGTGAGCGACGAACCGCAATTCTACAGGGGGGAATCCGGTGCCAATGACTCTATTGTTCCTACTGGTGACAACTTGCTCGAAATCACGGCACACATGCCCAACAACGATCTTACCAAGACACTGCGCGATTTCCGTTCGTACCGACCCAAGAACCAGCGCGAGTTCTTGCAGCAGCTCGAAGCAAGGGCTACCTTGGCAGGCGTCCGTGCGTTCGCCATGTCGAGCAGTGCCAGGTCCAAAGCGCTGTATGTGCTACTCGTCGACCAGATCCGTGAGTTCAGAAACCGACACTGGATGTTCACCAAGAGCTACATCATCCAACGTACCTCTTACGACATCGCCACAGGCGGAAGCCCCATCCTCCAGTATCTGCCAAACAACCTCAGTGTCGTACTCAAGGTGTTGGAGGAAAGCTTCGACGACTTCACCACCGCCGATGCTACTGAGCTCGGCAATGCAGTCGACGCCAAATCTGCCAACCACCGAATCTCCAACGTGGAACTGCTGCAAAACGTCACTGCCGCAGGTAAAAGGGCGGGCGCTCAAAGAAGGATGTTGGAGAGGGAGGTGGCAGAGTTGCTCAAGGAGAAGGAGGACAGGATCCAGAAATTGGGAGGCGACGTCGAGAAGGGTAGGGGTATGTTGGGTGAGCCAAAGGAGATGAAGCGTGGTGCTGTTGGTTGCGACGGTGTCGGTTGAGCTTGTTCATGTTCGACCATGACACCAGTCAAGACGGCCAAACATGAAAGGCTCGCCCCACTCGTGACTGTTAGCTGCGGCCCTTGTTCTCGTGATTCCCCTAACCAAAGACGCGACACAAAGCAAAAACAAAAACAAAACAGAACAAAACAAAACAAAAAGAACAAAAAAAAGGGGGGCTCAAGTCTCGATAGCCCCTCGAACGCCTCGATCCAATCCCGTCCTCCTCGGCCTCTCCTCTCCGACGTTCAACACCGTACCCGATCGGCCTCGACCCCTGATTCTCGCTGCTCAACCAGCTCAAGTTTTTACCAGAAACCGACTGCTGTATGATGACCCGTATTGAAACCAAAATGTGTTGCTTAAGATTGGTGCGGTCTGCGACGGGGCGATCAAATTAGCCATGGCAGTCACAGGGTAGTAACAAAGTGCTACGTTGAGGTAGCGATACGGAGAGTACAGCCAGAAGAGGGTGACAGGTGAGAGACTAAAGATGCAGTGAAGAGAGAAAATGTTTTTATGTTGGAAGGTGGAGCAAGATTGCGTGCAGGGGTCCGATGAGATAAGGTACAAATGTGGTGGGTGACTGGAAACTCTATGTTGAATCGAGGGTATCGTGGTGCACTATATGCGGTGAACATTGTTCCGTTGAAGGACAACGCTTTTGGAGGAATACAAGGTGCTCTGAGGCTAGGATTCGATATTGGCAAGGGCAGTGACTTTGTCAAGCACTTCCTGCCACTCATTCTTGGCATCAGAAAGGTAAGTGATCGCTCCACCAGCACCGATCGAGACTTGGTCACCGTCAGCGATCAGCGTGCGGATGACGACGGAAAAGTCGGCAGCGCCATCGCAGCCGAGCCAGCCAAGAGCACCTGAGTAGATGCCCCTTCTGGCACGCAGCTCGTCATCCCTCTCTGCATCCGCCAGGTTGAGCTCGAGCCGTTCCAGCAGCTGGACGCTTCGTCGTTTGGGAGCACCCGTCATGCTTCCTGGTGGGAAGCACCTGCGAATCGCTTCGGTCGTTCCGACAGAGGTTTTGAGTTTTCCTGTTACAGTTGTCACCAATTGGTGCACTGTCTCATACGACTCGACCTCCATCAGCTTGGGCACAGCGACGCTGTCCGAGTCGCAGAACGAGAAGAGGTCGGCGCGAATCAGATCGACAATCATCAAGTTTTCTGCACGCTCTTTGATGTCGGCAGAGAGCTTGGCTCGCCGCGCTTCGTCCTCAGCTTCTCGCCACTCTTGCTTGATCAACTCGTTTTGAGGCGTGCTGCCGCCGCCTGCCCGCATCCCTTGTTCGCCAGGTCCAAATCCTGCTCGAGCGAGCGTTCCCTTGATAGGCTTCATCTCGACACAACCGTCCGAAGTGATGCGCATGAATCGTTCGGGGCTAGTGCTGAGAATCGCACGACCGCGCTGTCGCAGCTCGGATCCTGCGCCACGACTTGCAAATGATGGTAGTCTCAAAAAGGCGGAGTAAGGCGCAGGATTGCGAGCTCTGAGTTTGCAGTACAGATCAAAGTGATCGGTGTCGACCGTATCTGGAAGCGACGAGAGCGGCTGAAGCCGCCCTTGGAACTGATTGGTCATGCAGAGTTCGTAGCTTTCTCCGGCAGCGATAAGCTCTCTGGCTGATTCGATCTGGTCCATATAGTCTTCGGCCAGCATGCGAGGCTTGAGAGGTGGCATGGCGGCTCGGAATGCGGCTGCGCTCAGTGCGGGCTGAGTGCTTGACTCGCTGCTGCACAGCTCAGCGACTTTGGCGAGCGTTTCCTGCATCCATGTCTCGGCATCTGACTGATCGGAAGCCCATCGAGACCATTCCTTGCCGTTGGCTTGTAGATGTTCGAGTGCGCTCTTGACCTGCCCAAAAGGGCCGGGCAGAGTCGCCGTACAAGAAGCTCGGTCGACCAAGGCGAAAGCGATCCACTGATGCAGGTGATGATCATAGGCAAGGACTTTGGAGCAGAACAGAAACTCGGCGTCGAACGCGTCAGAGTTGTCACTTACGGGAGCCCTCGTCTCGAGACCAAGGCTTTGGTTTTTCATCTCGTAGCCCCAATAGCCAGCAAAACCGGTACAGAAGAGTCTGCCTTGTTGATCTTTATCGAGAATCAGAGAAGCAGCTTCCGAATCGATCAAAGACTGCAGCTGCACTTGCAGCTCGTCCATGAAGGACCACAGTGTGGTCTTGCTCGTACCTGTGAAGGGGATTTGGGCAGTGAAGCAGTCGTCACCAGACGCGGCGAGGCCGCCACTTGCATTTTTGTAAGACAAGACGAAGGAGGGGATGGCCATGAAGGAATAGCGGCTGTGAGGATCCTTGAGACGCGCGCTGTCGAGCCAGACTGCGCCAGCGGGGCTAGAATGGCGGAAGAGTTGATCAAAAATACGCGTCATGTTGAGAGAGCTAACCGAGGAGAGGACCGACGAGCGCTGTGCCAGCAGGGTGAACGGGGCATTGTCAAGCATGCGATGTCTGGTTGATCGTGCTGGCATGAGCCCACTGCTCGCTAGACAACGCTCGCCAGCGAGTTGGAGGTGGGTGGGAAGGGTACTATCAGCACTTTCCCATGATTTGATCCTATTACGAGCCTCTGCGGCTGTCTTTGCATCCTGGTGCAATGCGCGTTGTTCCCAATACTGGCGCACTGTGTCGAGAAAGTTGGACATGATGGTGTGGCCCCAATTAGACTCGATGCTTTCAGGATGAAATTGTACGCCGTGAAACGGCAATGTCTTGTGTTGCAACGCCATGATAACGGGGTAGCTGGTGAGTTCGGGGTCAGATGCAGAATCCGCCTCTGCTATATCGTCAATGCTCGTTGCTTCGGAGAGGGTCATGTCGCCCACCTCGGAAAGCCGCTCAGAGCCATGCCGAGAGGAAAATGGTATGGTGGAAGGTGACCGACTGAGTGAAGTAAGGTCGCGGTGTCTGAGCGGTGCGACGTGTTCTGATGGCGTTTGCAGGTGGGAAATTGTCGAACGCTTCCTCGTCGTCCCAGGTCTGGGAGCGGGTGCTGATGAGATCTGGTCATAGCTCCAAGCTGTTACCTGGAGGCAGTCTGGCAAGGTATCCGGATCGACCACCAAGCTGTTGTAGCGAACGACCAAAGCATCCTGGGGAACACCGTGGAGGATGGAGCGATAGGTGTGGGATTCGATCGCTGCAGTTTCGGAGGATGCAGAGATCTGGAGTTTGCTCTGAAGACCATGACGAACACTAGCAGCGCGGGTGACCTGACCTCCGAAAGCGACTGCAAGCCCTTGATGACCAAGGCAAACGCCAAGGACAGGCAGGTTGAGCAACTTGTCCTTTAGCAGCGTCTCTGCTGCGCCAAAGTCTGCCGCCTTGTCAGGGCTGCCAGGACCAGGTGAGAGGATGATGGCATCTATATGCGGCCGCACCAGCTCGTGAAATGCGGTAGAGGCGAGGAGAGGATGTGTGTGCGGTAGGACGACGACACGATTCGAAATTCTACGAGTAAGTTCGTTGACTTGACTGGACGGAAGTTGACTTGACAGAGTATAATTTGGATGCAGTAAAGAGAGGAGGTTGAGGGTATACGAGTCAAAGTGATCCACGATTAGGATGCGCGGGAGCTGCAGTGACATGGTTGTAGCAGGATACACTCGAAAGCACTGCGTGTCTGTCGTATCGAATCGAATTGGGAGGCTAAGGCGATTCGAGGTGACAAAGCCCTGGCTAAGATCGAATCTCAGAATTCATGAGATAGCATGCCGTAGATCCAGTGAAACGCTCACGGATGGTAGTTTGCCATTGCGGTCCAGCGTCGCCCGCAATGTCGCGAAGAGGTGTGGAAGGAAGCGAGTGCACTCGCGTCGTGGCAACCCGCACGTTGTGGGTCAGGAGAAGATGATGACGGAGCCTATGGAGCCCATGATACCAAGACGAATCGGTCAAGTAGTTCAACTGCTCTGTGCTGCGCTACACAGTCACGAGTGTCACTCATGACCGAGTGTTCTTCTCGGATAACAAAATCGTGAATCATGAATCGTGAATCGCGCGATTTTCGACATTTTTGATTTTCATAGGCCAAACCGAACTTTATTCACGATTCGAATATATTCACGACCTCACGATTCACACACACACTTCGTGAAAATTCATGATTCACGATTATCAACGCAAACACGGGAGAGAGTCGCCACCTTTCGTGCGGGAAGAAGAAATTCACATGAATGCGACTCTGAACCCTAACCGACCAAAAAAAGAAAAGAAAAAGAAAAAGGTTGGGTGGTACGTAGCCTGCTGATCGGCCTTCATCGTGCATGGTTCGTCATTTCGCCGGCCAAAAAAAGTTGGCGCTCAAAGAAGGCGTCACGCGGATTGGCCAAGCCAACGGCGCCAATATCATCGGTCGTGTCGTCAGTTTCTATCATCAGCCTGACTACTCGCACGTCGCGCCTCAACATCCTTCTTCACATCCCACTACAGGGTGTTCGTCGGTCAGCCTGGCAACAAAGTCGTATAGCGACGAGTTGTGCTTTGCTGTTTGCCCGCTCGATCCAGCTCTACCGAGTGCTTGTCCTCATTTGCGATGTGCATCTTCCACTATCAGCCCGATCGCCTACCATAAAGCATATGCTTTCGACCAACATCTTTATGACGAGTGCTGTCTTGCACATCGACGCCCCATTTGCGCACTTTGCAGCTGGTCACGCTTTGGTCCGATGCTGCGCTCGAGCGCAGGCTGTCTGTACAAAGGCGTAGCCACAGCAGCCAATTCGCTTAGATCGGAGAGAGTGATCCTCGCAACCGCTTCAACTGGTCAACTGGCTTATAGCACTGCATGTTTTCCACCAAGCCGGTGTTCATTTCTGCGACGCGCTGCGGTGCATGTAGCTCTCGCATCCAACTTTCACTCGATACCGTACTTCAACACATCTCAACCACATGGGCCTTCGTCGACCGACCAGTACAACGCCCCAACTCTTGAGCGCTACCTACCACCCTTACTCGACATTGAGCTCATTGCACAGAATGATGCCCAACAACCGCTCATTACTGCAATCCAGCACCTCGACGCCGACACGGCGTGGTCCCTCTACACGCAACTCGGCAAAGCCCGCTGCGATATCTCGACCTCAGTTCTCGACATGCTCATCACCCTACAATTGCGCAAACCCGTCAGAAGTAGTCCAAATAATGTTATCGATAGCCATGAAGCTGCTCGCCAGGTCTGCGATAGAGTCCTCCATCTTTGTCACGACCGATTTTGCTACCAAGCTGGCAGCTCCATCAACATTCAGACATCTGCCACTAGCAACCACGTGCTGTCCAGCCTGCCTGCTGCTTTCTCCCTTCGACTCCTCTATCTACTCATCGTGGAAGAGGAGCAAGTTGCATCGTTGAAATCTTTTCGATCCTCTCATAGGCGCGCCAACCTATCTACGATCCTCAAAACGCTTTCAGCTAACGTGGACGCCCAACGTTGTCATGGCGATCCACAAATCGATGTCACGCTCCGAGGGCGTCTCGCAGCCACGCTGTCACGCTCGAAAGACACGGATTCCGCCTATCACCACCTGAGAATACTAGTTCAGGAAGCAAATCAGTCAGACGATATTGCCTCCATCGATCCACGTCCCTTTGATCAACTTCTTTCGGCATTGGCGAGACAGGCCAGCACGTTCTCAAAGCCTACCGAGCTTCTTCCATCACCAGCTGATTTCGGATCAAGACCGACGGATGAGACCCACCCTATCATTCGGGCTTTGCGCATCACACTGTCAACCCAGGTTCAAGCGTCCAAGGCCAATATACACAAATGCCTTCAGGCGCTAGACTCTGCAACCCTCTGGTGGCTGCTGCCTTTCGAGCTTGATGGCAGGCCTTCCCATAACGGCCAGCCCGACGATCGATATCCTCTCAAAGCAAAGTGGCACCCATGGCAAGCATCTCCAGACGGCTTGACCATCTCACAAGACTCTCTCGACTCTTTCGCCGAGCGCGTTGCACTTGTGCTTGCGCAGCGCGGTATCCTTCAGCCGTCTCTTCACATTGTCGATAGCCTACAGCCCTCGCATGACAGCAGTCGCGACAACAGTTACGCTACGAACAAGATGCCTGACCATGACTTGTTCACTGTCATTCTGGAGAAACTAGCGCAACGCATGGCTTCCGACAATAAGACAGATGCGCGCAAGTCGGTCGACATGCATAGAGGCCTCTCGGCCGACCTCCATATGGCCATCAAAGTTTACAGCACCGCTCACTCCATCGGCGTGCATCTCGATCCTCGTCTCAACGAGGCTATAGTCAAAGCTCTGGCGTCTTGCTTACCCACCTCCATCGTGGATTTGGGCCCTGAAAGGTCTCGTTTCACCAAATTTAAGGCGCACATAGCACGACGCAACGAGCAGCGTGGCAGCAAACAAGCTCTGAGGGAATACCTTCGCCACGTCACCACCATGGTGCTTGCAAGAGACCCGGACTTGAGCAAGGCAACGCTAAGCTTCCCCGCTCAGGCCACCCTCCTTGGCCTTCACATGCGAACTCGAGACTACACTTTTTCCAAGCGGCTCTACCAATTGATCCGCCTGAATGGATCGTCTGCAGAATTCTGGTCGGCCGACCCGCATTTAGCCTCTTTGCGTCTTTCGGGACTCAATCCTTTGGCCGGACCGGATCGCGACACCTTCATGTGGCTGTTTTTGGAAAGTACTCGATCCGTTCAGAATTCAGCTTTTTCCGTCCAGCTGTACCTCGACTGGTTGGCGAGTGGAAACCCCTTTCCTCCAAGTCTCTGCGCCAACTTTTTGCGAGGCCTGTTGCGTGCCGATCTCCTTCCTGTGGTTCGGCGGGTACTGATGGAACTTCAGGAGAATCGCAGCTTGCTCCAAGCTCGTCTTGCTCGCAGTCTTGTAGCTTCGTTTGCTGACGCTGGCTTTCCCGACCTTGCCGTCGAACTGGTCGTCAATGTCTCTCAGCTCACGGCTAGTACGAGCTTGGGCCAGATCTCCAACGCCAGTACGGACAGTGCAAGTGGAACACGCGATTCCTCCCTGCTTACTTCGACCTTAGGGCTTATGGGCCTTGCGCTCGATCGGTCGAGCAGGCACCTCTCTTCAAATGACGACGACTTGCTCCGCAAGATACTAGGCGTGTTCGAAGAGTTCAAATTGGGCTTGACACACCATCTCTTAAAGACTGGGGCACGAGAGATCGACGCATCGCATGACGCAGCTACTCGAGCAACCGCTCGAGACGTTCGTTTGGCATACAACGCAGCCATGAGAGCATCCTTGTCTGTAATGCCAGATCCTTTGAGAGGACCTGCAAGTGTTGACGCTGTTCAATCAAAGATTGGCTGGGAATCTATCAAGTCGGCCTGTTCCCTTGCCGAAGAGCTCTTTAAAGAGCTCGAGGATCTGGGCGCTGAGCCGGACAACGATTCGTGGAACTTGCGCATCACTTCGAAATTGCTTGCCTGTCACTCTGCGCCAGATCTAGGGGAACGCGAGGCCTGGTTGCAAAGTGCGCTTGAAGCGGTCGTTCACGTCTTCGAGCAGGATTTTAGAGCAGAGCGTCCACCACAAGCCTTGAGACACGACCATCGAGCGCACCCAGCCGACACGTCCGCCTTCGAAGACAAATACGCACAACGCGCTGTTGTGCATCCAGCCGTGGTCGCAGCGGCAATCGATGCCAGTCGCTGCTGCGACAACCTCGAGGGGGGCCTTCGAGTCTACAAGCTTCATATGCGCCACAGCGGGTTCAACGTGCAGGTTGAAAAGGCACGCCTGATGCTACTTGCGGACTTGGCTGAGCCGCATCAATGGAGAAATGAGCTCGACACTCTCAAGCGACACTCCAAGACGGCTTTCAAGCTTGACAAGCACTTCGTGCAGCAGTTACAGCAGCTCTCCGATGCCGCGATGCAACGTCAGTAGCAGATAAAGCCGTCCCGCGATAGCCGCTGACGATGAACTGATCGCGGATCGGCGCTTTTCGCCATGTGGTCCCCAAGTTTCTTTGTCTTCCAATCTTTGTACAGAACATGGCTCATAGTGTCAAGCTTTGATTTATAGCTGCATCTTGCGTGCTCTAGCTGCACGAACGCAGCTTCGGCACATCGCAAGTCATATGACCTCATATTGATGCAGTTGTAGGCGATAAGTCCAAGATCAGGCACTCGCGCGTGGGTTGACGCAGCCGCACATCTAGCTGTATAGGCTAATGATGGAGCGATAGGATTGTGTGGGCCTTGGTTGTCGCAAAACCCACGGCATTTCTCTTGGCTCGATGAGAACGACCGGTCATCCGATGCATTGATCCGAGGTTACTGAGTCAATTCCATCACGTGTTGTGCCGATGCCGATCACAGCTTGATGAAGCGTTAGTTCCTGATCGAGACAATAGCCCGTGCCACATCGTCTTGTTCTCATGGCGGATGAATCCTAGCCGCTTCGTGATTGAAGTCCGTCATCTTTCAAGCGAAATGGAACAATCCGGTTGTGACAACACGGATTCGAGGATCGAGTCATGTCGCTGTACGATGGCACGTTCAAGGGGTTTGGAGGTGTTTGGCTACTCGTTACCTCTGACCATGATCTTTCTGAACTGCTGTATAGCTACACACTTCATCTTGCAGTACATGCCTTTTGCAGCATCGTCTGTCGACCGACCATGCTCGAGTAAAGTTAGCTCGACTTGGGAACCATGCATCGTCTCCCACCCTTCTTTTACTTGTTCTAGGCACATGGCACCTCCTCACGTGCTGACTTTAGCCTATGCACGGCTTAAAAATGAGTTTGGACGTTGTGGGAATTCACCGGCAAAGTTCAGTCACTTTTATTGCTAAACTCCAGGTAAAATTACGCTCAGGTGGTGTAAGGAAAGCGACTTCGAGCCTTGACTGAAAAAACGCCGTCGCCATGCATCGACGAAGCTGTAATCTGTGCCTGACCGAGATTTCTTCTCCTCGATTTACTTTGCTCGGGGGTATCGGCTGGTCTGTATCTGGCATTTTCGAAGCCGCTGTCTCTGTCATTGCACATGGTGTTCAGTTCAAAGAAAGCATCCCTGCTCGTACTTGGCCGCTTGCAAGCAATGTAAGCCTTGTCCCCGAAGTGCACGAGTAGGGTATTACAGCATAGAATTCCAGCTGGAAAGTGTGGGACCAAATGAGTTCATCTCAGCCCGCCCTCTATTAAGCATGAACAGGTGACATGCATGACCCACTGTGATCACATTCCCGAGTGGGAATTTGAGGGACGCTACAGTTTTACGCAGTGCGCTCTGAGCAGCGTTGTACGTGCTGCAGGGTTACTGTACTTATCCGAAACGGACTGCTGCATTTTGGAGACCTTTACAAGTGCAGGCCCCCCATAATCGCCATGGTATGCGCACAAAGATGAGAACAAGTCGTTTGTGTGCGTATGAATGCATGTCCATGGCTCCGATAATGCTTGGTCGAGCAGTGAGGGCGACAACGGCAAGTTAATTATTCCGCTTTGATAAGGCGAAATTGTCGTGTTTCTTCTCCGTCCCTCTCTAGACTTCATATCTGTCCGAGCTGCTGAACAATGACAAATCGCGATGCGCACATGTAAGTCGGCGCTCCGCTGTATGAGACCCGACAGTGAAACTGGGCGCAAGACGTTCTCTATCCTGATCCGCCCCGCACGGACCGTGCAGTCCAAAGGCTCTGCTTGTAGACCACTCGGAACGCAACGCATGGAGTTCGTACGAGGACTCGCTTTGAACAAGGCGAGCACTACAATGCGCAGAGCGCAATTTCAGCTACTTGGAGTGCGGAAAAAAGTCACCAAAGCTGTACACAAATTTGAATTCAGAGACGGATGTGCAGTCCTGAACGTATCGCATTCCCGACCAACTCTGAGAGAGGCTGTTCTAGAGCCGGCACAAGTGGGTCTTTGCTCGGCGTTTGCAAGTAGCTGAAGAAACAAGACGATTTGCTTGACAGAAGAGATTAGTGTTGTCAAGGGGGGAGCTGGGCAGTCAGGCACCGAGCAGAGAGCATAAAGACTCACTATCTCTTTACCGGGTCGTCCCTTGGTTTTGGTCGTTGCTACTAAACAACGTCAGCCCTTTAACTGGGCACTTATCGTTTTCGATAAGCTGACGCAAGCATTTGCCAGGAATTCTGTGTTTAACCCAGCCTTGTAGTTGCCATCGAGCTCCCTCCCCCTCTCCTTTCTCCCATTCTGCGCCCATATTCCTCTACTTTGGTCGGCGGCTAACAAGATGCTACGCAGCTATCAGGACGATTCGGCTGCTGACGGGGAGAACGTGTCTGGCATTCACCAACCAGCTATCCCTGCCAACGCACTCAAGCGAACAAGCTGGTCACCAGGTGCGTCGTCGATCACATATTCTCTCGACGAGAACTGTGACTTGCAACGGCCTCACCAACAGCCTTCTCCCTCATCAGGAAATGTCGCTCAACGATGTCCAAATTCTTCAACATCCTGTGAGGGCTCTCAGACCGCCGATCCACCTCAGCCCCAAGCCATCCTCGATATGGACGTCATCCAAGCGCAAGCGGAGATGCTCGAAATGCAGACACGTAGAGAACTGAGGGAGATGCAACGGCTAGCAGAGCAACACTGCGAAGAGATGCTAGACTCGAAAGGTTACCGTGTCACGCATGCTTGCGAACACTGTCGGCAAAGAAAAGCAAAGGTGAGTGGTAGTTCTGGCTCGCTTTTCCAAGTCGAGTGAGACGGTCAAATTCCTTATTAATGTACTTGTGTTGCAGTGCTCGGGACAACAACCTTGCTCAAGATGTGCAAAGCAAGGTATCCTCTGTATCTTTTCAAAGCACGACCAAAAAGGCAAGGCGGTGAGGCGCTGGTTCGACGTTTCTTCGCAGTCTTTTGCACGAATTCCGATGCTGGCTTTACCGGCATCCGCCTCCACGGCGAACCTGGGACCTATCCGGGCCACAGGCAAGACCAGAGAGAAGAGGTATGCAAACACCTCCACGCCTTACGGGCTGAGGAGGAACACTCTACCGTGCAGCAGTCCGTCAGAATTTGTGTCTCATTTGAGGCAAGAATCTGCTGCTGCAGGTTCATCGACGCAACCGGTTGAATCTCAGCCATCGCCATGCCCGACAATGCGAGAGTTGAGAAGTGCAGCGTCCTTTCCACCTTTGCAGGCGGGTATGAGCTCGCTTACTCCTCAGCTTTTCACGCCCATGATGCGGTCGAGTACTGAATACACTAAAGACCAACGCAGGAGTTCAGCTGCCACTGATGGGTCCGAAAGCTTCGATCCGATGGACACACCGCCTGTCCAGACGCGCTTCACTCAGCCACATCGACCTTGGACAGCCGAATCTTCGCTAAGTCAATCCAGCACAGATGCTGCAAACAGTACTACGCGCTTCCAAATCCCGCTTCCAGCGCGATCCACTCAAGAATCGCTCGACTGGAACAACTCCTCCCATGTATCAGCGCCTGCAACCACTTTTGACAATCATTGGACAGGACAGATACCTCTGCTACCTGTCGCATCTTCTTCCGCCGGCCCATCACGACAGACATTCCAAGCAGCGCCATACCGGCCCCCCTTCGTAGACCAGCACGTGATGCAAACAGGCAGCACATTTCCAGACGAGCAAAGGTATCGAAGTTGGTCAATCGATGGAAACTCGTCTCAAGATATGTCAGACAGACAGCTCAGTGAAGCACGACAGGAGATGGATGACGCTTCGATGCCATTGAGAACGAATTCACGAGCATTCTCCAGCGATACATCTACGAGAGACCAGTCCAAGCTTGATTGACGACCACATCACAGCGTTTACGATCCATTTCTTCGGACCAGTGCGTGCATTGTACGCATTTTAGCATCCATACTAATTGCCACTGATCTCGTCTCACTTGAGCTCGAGCTGAATCCTTCTTTCTATTGCTTCCAGAAGTTCCGTTTGCTTTGGCGACAAAAAGACTGCGGCACCAGAACACGAAAAATGATACGAATCACGAATGTGATTCGTGATTCACAATCGTGAATCGTGAACCTCGTGTTAACTTAGGTAAAGTAAGCAACTCCGGGCGTATTCTGGTAAGGTCCACTTCTGGTGATGTACACAACTCCAAACGAAGTACTTCAGAGAGGGTCTTTAGCTCAGCAGTAGAGCGGCAGACTTCGGTTATATCTGAAGCTACGTTCATCGAACGTGTATTCTGCAGGTCGCGGGTTCAATCCCCGTAGGACTCTTCTTTTAAATTTGGAAAAGAGTTTGGCACATGCTCGATGAAACGAAAAATTCACGATTTTTATTCGTGATTCGTGATTGCCGTTCTCGTTCCACTTTTGCCTTTCAATTCAAGATTCACAAGGATCAGCTCTCACTCTGTGACGTCTTCTGCGAAACCATTCACGATTATGTCTCTACTATACATGAGCTAACTTAACTAAAGCCAGTAGGCCAGAAGAGTGAAGCTCATATCTCACTTAGCTTGTTCGCTGTTGAGCATTGCGGCGGCCAAACATTCCACGCCAACGCTCAATGCAGACGTAACACAGGCCATTGGTCTACCGGGTGTATCCGTTCCTGGGGTTGACGCTGCGTTTTCAGTGTTTACTAGATCGACGTGGCTGGGACGTGTTCGATACGTCCGTTGACGGTAGTTGGCTGACGATTCACGATGCTCAGAGAGTTGTTGTTTTGTTCAATGTGCGTGTGCTTGTTCTCGGAACCAATCGAAATTTACATTGACTTAGAGCTGTTTGAGACCATAAATCTGTGTGTGCTGCTGACCATGCGTGAGAATTGGAACCAAGACGAGCTGAGAAACCATAGCGCCGACTGGGACAACCATGTCTTCGCAGTACTCGTGCAAACTAGCGAAATGGATGTTCATCTCGTCCAACAATTCGCCACAAGCCACTTGATAGCCGAACGCTTCGTGCCTCGAGAGCATCTTGAGCTTGCGGACGTGCATAAACCTCTCTGAGACCGCCGCTGTTCCAGGTCCGTTGAATTGCAATGTCTGTTCAAAGAGCCACAATATCTTTACTGCCTGGACCGACTGATCCTCCAATTTGACCATACCAAAGCAGTTGCCCTTGTTCTTCCTTCCTTCCGCCGCGTAGCCTGAAAAACGAAGCTCGGTCGCGTACACATTCTGAGTGACCGAGCGCAGGAAGATAGCATCCTTTTGCAGGACGACATCACTCGAGGAGGCAGAGACATCGTGAGGCTCGACAAAGCGGCCCGGAAAGCATTTACCTGGTCCGTTGAGGTATGTACGAAGGAGGCCATAAGTGTCGTCCTCCATGGTGGTCTTGGTGAGCCGAGTCGAGGGCGGCAGTTCTTGCCACTCGTTTCGGCTCTTGATATAGCCGAGTATTGTCTCCCGAAACAAGGTGTCGTTGGACTGACTGAGAAGATGCTGAAGATCCGAGCGACTGACGACTTTTCGCATCATCGTGAGCTCGATCTGACCGCGTTTGTAGCCTGAAGTCTTGATCTTGCTCAAGACTTGGTTCTGTCGCTCAAAGCGAAGACTCGAGAAGTTCTTCGGAGCTCCAAAGGCGCGGATGGCGTCGGGAATATGCTCTGCCATGTGATTGCTCAAGACGATCCAGCCTTTGCCAAGCAAGCTTGCTGCCTTGCTGTTGTAGCCAACGATGTACTTGTGCAAGCGCTGCACATCATCCTCGCTGAACTCCGACTCGAGCATGTCGACGATGCAACAAAGAAGCAGACCAAGTTCAAAGATGGCCTTGACCGACTTGCGCCCTGGCTTGAGCTCGCTTTCCTTCGTGAGTCCCTTTGGCTCAAAGTTGATGTGCTCGTCCTCGTCTTGGCGAAGCGTCTTACGCGAAAGCTGGAGCATAACGAACGGCAGAAGGCAGCGAAAGAGTGTGACGCATTCTTCGGCGGATGGGGTGCCTCCTGAAGCAAGACCTGTCCATATGTCAGGGCGCTTGATGCTGCTTGGAAGGATAGCGCGGGCCATGACATTTTGAGCCTCGTTGAGCTTCTTGCCGAGGTTGTCACAGCCCTCGATGAGAAAGAGGTGCCAGAAGCAACGGCCGCAAATCCCAACATACACAGTGTGCATTGGATCAGGCGGACTATTGATCTTCCTGCTAAAGTACCGCAGCCTCTGACTCACCGTGTTGCTGGCCATGGCCTTTGCTTGAGCGGGAGTTTGCGATGGCCACGACTCTGACGGCTCGTCTTTCCACAGCTCCCGCGTGCCGAACTGGTCGGTGGGCGTCGGACAGTATGTGCAGATGGAACGTGTGCGCCGGTTGCCGTGCACGTCCACCGTCTTGGCGCCCACTGGGCTGTTCGCCACGATCATGTTCAGGCGCGCTCGCACGTTGCTGCCTGGAAGATATTCAAGATTGCAATTCGATCATGAATGTCAGTGTTGGAGCTATCATTTTAAGCGCGGCACACACGACATGGCATGTAGCCCGCCTGGATCAGACCTGCACCTTCGAATCCCAAACGAGATTTAAACTAGGACCGATCCAGGAGAGATGCAATGCTGAACGGGGGAAAACCAAACTTACCCTTTGGATGCAAAGCGGTAGCGATCTTGACCCCTTTCTCGTCTAGCTGCTGTATCTCCTCCGTGATGAGCCTCAGTGCCCCCTCGAGGAACACAGAGAAGGCTTTCGAGTGAGGCGAGACGGAGCCAGGAAGGAGCGAAACAAGATGTATGCCCCGGCATTCTAGGTCTGGCGTGTTGAACTTCTCCGGAAGGTTGTCGATGCGGAGCATGATAAATCCGATGGAGTACTTGTCGTTATGCGAGCCCTCGAACGGCTGGAACCAGTTGACGTTAATTGTAATCTTGAGGTTGAGCGTCGAGTCCTCGACGAATGGTGTGTGGCTCTCGCGACACGGCGTGCTGCACTTAATACACGTGCAGTCTTGACGCCAGGCGTTGCCGCTCCAGATTGGGCCGAACTGTTTTCTGTTGTTGCGGCCTTCTCTAAGATCTTGATGGCTTGATTCCTCCATAGCGGCTTCCAGTCGTCCATCTTGAAGCACCGAGGCAATGATCATCTCGACTGTCCTTCTTGTGTAGACCAGCTGCGGCTTCCTATGGAAGATGGTGTAAGCGGGACAGTGTCTGCACTTCATCGTGCCGCCAGCGGGAATCTTGCCGTCCCAGTCGAGGATTCTGCCACAGGAGACGCAGACGAGGTGCTTAAAGAAGGTGTCCGTGATGTCGAGACCCTTGGCCAGCGAACAAGGGGTTATCAGCTTGCGAGGGGTGTCGGAGGCGAACGAGCCGGAAGGGAGAGTAGAATCTTGCTTGATGAGCGGACCTAGAGTCGAGAAGGTGAATGAGAGCAAGAAGGACGCTTCGTCGCTCGAGACGGCAGTGTACGCCATCATAAAGGCGACGAAGACGTGCATCTTCCAAACCCAGCTGTCGACGTTGCGTATGGGCCCGGTCAGGGACAGCGAGCAGGTGCTGGATCCTTCGCGGCGGAAGAGGCGGCTGGCAAGGCTTCTGAGCTCTTCAAAATTGATGAGCTCGTTATCCTCATCGATGAGAGGCTCTTCATCCTCCTCTGACCCGCTTTGCTCCGAATGATTCGATAATCCATCCGTCAGCGCGTCGACAGCATTGGGTGGCACTTGAGTGAAATTGGTATCAAGCACTGACAGAGGAGCGTTACCTAGCGAAGAAGGTGCTAAGGACTCGGTTGTATTGCTATTGCGAGGAACATGGGGGAGCAAAGGACCAGGATAGCCATAGGTGGGTGTGTGGCCAGGAAACTGTCGATTAATAGGTGACGACGTTTTTTCCTCTTTTGTTGTGGTTTCGGGCGGGGAGGGGAAGGTGGATTTGATCGATGGTTTCTGGCGGTCGAGCTGTTGATGTCAAGACCTTCTGGACTGCCAATCGCCGTACATCTTGCGCAGCGGCAGATCACCATTTTGACAGCGTGAATGCAGGGTGGTGGTAGACTGAAGAAACCCCATGCGCCAAACTCTGCATTTTTCTCCTTTTCCTTGCCTGAGAGTCGGTGAGTCACGAGTCACGAGTTTCGTAATCGTCTCCTACATTCGTGATTGTCTTCTGCCTTAACGATGCAGGCTGATATCCGGCGTAAGGCAGACGGTCTGCATGGTGAAAGGCAGAAGGTAAGGCAGACGGTCTGCCTTAGGGTCTGTATCACGTGGGAAGAATTTCTGTTTTTATGATGTAATTCGTGATTCGTGATTGTCATTCACGATTCACGATTGGAACTACTCACGACTGTATATGTGATTCGTGATTCGTGATTCGAACCTTGTCCTGGGGTGGTGAGATGAACAGTTCGAGATGCCTGATGGTGCGACGAATCTGTGAGTGTAGCGTCTCCAAGATCTTCTACCTCTTCAAAGTGTCTTCAGTCTCTACTGGCAAGGCTCATGTGATCGCTGACTGCAAATGGCGTCAAAGTTGCTTCGATGTCCACCAAGTTGCTGACAATTCGCTTCGACTCAGAGCTTTATTCTCGATTCTCGCACAGCCTTCTTTCTGCGCCAAAGACTTATGCAGCGGCTCGTATCTAGTTCGTGGACTTTCTTTGGATACTATATGAAATGAGAATGATTTCTAAGCTCACTAGAGAGTGTGGTCAATGGACGGCTACAAGAATTAGATGTGTAGCTTAAACACGGGCGGCGCATTGCCTGTGCAACCATTCGAGAGCCCTCTTATCTTTCTGCAAGAGGGGTGCGACTTTGTCGTAGACTTCCTGGTGGTAGTCGTTGAGCCACTGCTTGTCCTCTTTGGTCAGGAGGTCAGGGTCGACGAGCGAGACTTGAATGGGACACATAGTCAGGTGTTCGAAAGTCAAGTAGCCTTTGCTGCCAAAGTTGTTGGGCGTTTGGGCGGGACGTACGATGACCAAGTTCTCGATACGAATGCCCCATTTTCCGTCTTGGTAGTAACCGGGTTCATTTGAGATGACCATGTTTTCCTTCAAGCTGGTCTCGTTGAACACGGCACGTGTTCCGATACCTTGAGGACCCTCGTGGACATTGAGAAAGTGACCCACACCGTGACCTGTTCCGTGACGGTAGTCTAGGCCGTCCTCCCAGAGTGCGCGGCGCGCGAGCACGTCAAGAAGGTAGCCAGTGGTTCCCTTGGGGAAAATGGCTCGGTCGATAGCAATGTGTCCCTGCAGAACGCGGGTGAAGGCGCGAATCTGTTCTGGTGCAGGCTTTCCAAAGTGCCATGTACGTGTGACGTCGGTTGTGCCATCCGTGAACTGAGCGCCCGAGTCACAGAGGTAGATCTCGTTGACATCGATAGCAGGACAGCTCGACGGATCGGGACTGTAGTGGATAATGGCACCGTTAGGGCCGGTTGACGAGATGGTGGTGAAGCTTTCGCCTCGGAAGTGGTCGAGCGACTGACGGTACTCGCTAAGTTTATCGGCACCCTGTGATTCAGTCACTTTGTTGCCGGCGTGAAGCTGTTCCTCGAGCCAGGCAAAGTACTGGCACAGTGCAGCTCCATCGCGAATGTGACTCTGACGGAAACCTTGGAGCTCGACCTCGTTCTTGATTGACTTCTGGTCACCCACGATAGATCGAACGATCTCGACCTTGGATGCCCCACCAAGAGCCTCCTGCACGGCTAACGATGCACTCTTGCCGATCAAGATCTTGTGTCCTTCGCCAAGCTCAGCACCGATCTTGTGAAGGTCGTTGTAGAATTCAGCATAAGGTCGAAGGGTGACTTCGGACCCAAGGCTGTTCTTGACATCCTCGGTAAGCTGATTGTCGTTGACGTAGAGCAGCACCTTGTCGAGAAGCACCATTGCAAAAGAAAAGAAGACAGGGTTGTAGGGAACATCGGTTCCACGAAGGTTAAAGAGCCATGCGACCTCGTCAAGCATGTTGGCCACAAAGCCTTGAGCCGACTTTTTCTTGATCTCTTCCTGCAATTCGCGGATCTTGTCCGACGAAGAACGACCGGCGATCTCGTCCTTGAGCACAAAGATGGGCTGGCCCGGTCGCGCAGGGCGGTCGGCCCAAACCTGGTCGACAAGGTTCTCACGAATGGGCACAAGGCTAGAGCCGATCCTGGTGAGTTCAGCAGTGATATCTTTGGCGTCCTCGGCAGAGATGAGTGAAGCGTCCATTCCGATCTTGGAGTTGGCGGGGAGGTTCTTGGAGAGGTACTCTTGCCATGTAGGCACGTTGGGCTCACCCTGCTTCATGAGCGTCCACACGGAAGGATCAAGCTGTTGACCGGCTTGGAGGAAGTACCGCCCATCTGTAAAGAGGAGCGCCTTGTTGGTGGTGACCACGGCAGAGCCGGCAGAGCCCGTGAAGCCAGTGATGTAGCCTCTGCGTAGGTCCGACTCAGCAGGGTATTCGGAAGCGTGCTCGTCGCCCGAAGGGATAACGTATGCAGTCACGCCATGCTTTGACATGAGCTGGCGAAGTAACTGGACGCGCTGAGTCGTATCGACTCGACCTGTTGCAATGGCACCCATGTCGACGTCGTTGGCGCTTGCTGAAAAAGCAGAGGTGGAGGCGGATCGGGAAGGGTTGAGGTGCTGAAGACCGAAGGACTGTTGCTGCGGTCCTGAAAATCGAAGCGCTACGCCGTTACCGGAAGCCTCAAGTAAACTGCCTCGCGAAGAGGAACGGTTCGAGGTGAATGGGGTGGGCGACAGTTTGGTAAGAGTGACGCCGCTGCTAGACGTGTGGAGGTTGGACCTTCGAAGAGAGCCTGCTGCTGATCGTTTAGCAACAGGGACGATAGAAGATGACGGAGGAGTGATGAGAGTGGAAAAAGAGATGAACAATGATCTGTAGGATGAGACTATCATCTACAGAGCGAAAGTCACAGGTTGAGAGAATATGGGATTCAGGGTCGTCGTCGTAACCAGCAAGGAAGACGATACAGGAGGCCAGTGCAACTATGCGCACTGCTCACACGCGCAAGCCCATCTCGTCTCTCCTTTCCTTTCCATTTAAGTTGGTCAAATTAGGTTCCGGTGCTTTTTTTTTTTTTTTTTTTTTTTTTTGGCTTCAAGACGTGTATAAGAAGTTACGGCGAATTAAAGTTTTTTTTCTAGATTTTTTTTTTGTTTTTGTTTTGTTCTTTGGGAATCAGGCACCGACAAGTCTTTCGGACTGACCGAAACCCAGCTGGTGACGTTCGGCACAGAGAGTTCCGACCTGCAATCACCACGCAGCAGAGGATTGGCTTCTCATCATTGGGTGCGACCAACAACCCAATGAGATTGCGACCATGCGTTCCTGGTGTTCAACATGCTGGCTTGGTCGTACACAAGAAAACACACAGCAACACAGAGCGGAGTCGTAGTGACCTGAGAAATATAATGTGACCTTGTTGAGAAGGCCGGGGGAATATGATGCATTGCAGACACGACTTTAGAGTGAAAATGTAATGAGAGCCGACGGACACGGAAGCAGACCGGAGTAGGGATGATGGTCCTTTGCTGAAGACTGGTCCAAGAGGACGAGTCGAGAAGCCAATTTTGATGCAGAATTTGAATCTAGTTGATATATATGTGTGGGTGGGGGAGATTGGCGGAAGGGGTGTGCGAGTGTTGGTGGATTAGCCCGTTGAGTACTGTTACAGTGAGTCTGAGCGACTCTTGCAGAGAGAGAGAGAGATGATTGCACGGAAGACCTAGGAACTGAAAGACGACGACGAGAAAGAGATCAAAGGAAAGGTACCAACATCCCTAGCTTTTCTGGATAAGAAAAGCAAGCGCTTAGTACCTGTAGGTGTCGCGCTTGTAGGGACCGTCGACGGGGAGGTCGAGGTAGTCAGCCTGAACCTTGGTAAGCTTGGTAAGCTTGACGTTGAGGCGGCCAAGGTGGGCAAGAGCGACTTCCTCGTCAAGCTCCTTGGGCAGCATGTAAACCTCACCGCGCTTGTACTGACCAGCCTTGTCGTTCCAGAGAGCAATCTGGGCAAGGGTCTGGTTGCAGAACGAAGCTGACATGATGAACGAAGGGTGGCCAGTGGCGCATCCGAGGTTGACGAGACGGCCCTCAGCAAGAAGGATGATGCGGTTACCGTTCTTGAGGGTGTATCGGTCGACCTGGGGCTTGATGTTGCTAACGCTCTGAGCGTTGGCCTTGAGCCAGGCAACGTCGATCTCAATGTCAAAGTGACCAATGTTGCAGACGATGGCGTCGTCCTTCATGGCCTCAAAGTGCTTTCCGGTGATAATGTCACGGCAACCGGTGGTGGTGACAAAGATGTCGGCCTGCGAGGCAACGTCATCCATGATGTCGACCTGGTAACCGGCCATGGAAGCCTGGAGAGCGTTGATGGGGTCAATTTCGGTGACGATGACGCGGCAGCCGTAACCGCGGAGCGACTCTGCGCAACCCTTTCCGACGTCACCGAAACCGGCGACGATGGCGACCTTACCGCCAAGCATGACGTCGGTGGCGCGCTTGATACCGTCAACAAGCGACTCACGGCAGCCGTAATAGTTGTCGAACTTGGACTTGGTCACCGAGTCGTTAACGTTGATGGCAGGGAGCTTGAGGGTGCCCTTCTTCATGGCCGAGTAGAGGATGTGGACACCGGTGGTGGTCTCCTCAGAAACGCCCTTGATCTGCTCAAGGAGCTGGGGGTGCTTGTCGTGAACGAGCCAGGTAAGGTCACCACCGTCGTCGAGGATCATGTTGGGGCCCTCGGGGTGGGCGGTGAGGGTCTGCTCGAGACACCAGTCGTACTCCTCTTCAGTCTCACCCTTCCAGGCGAAGACGGGCACACCGGTAGCAGCAATGGCGGCAGCAGCATGGTCCTGAGTGGAGAAGATGTTGCACGAGGCCCAGGTAACCTGGGCGCCGAGGGCGACGAGGGTCTCGATGAGGACGGCGGTCTGGATGGTCATGTGGAGCGAACCAGCGATGCGGGCGCCCTTGAGGGGCTGCTCAGCACCGTACTTGGTTCGGAGCGCCATGAGACCAGGCATCTCACCCTCGGCAATCTCAATCTCCTTGCGGCCGAAAGCGGCGAGCGAGATGTCGGCGACCTAGCGATAAGAGGCGATGAGAAGCAATCAAGCGAAACAAGAAGAAGGCTGTCAGTGATCTAGCAGCAGACATACGAACGGGATGAATGTTGCATTTGCATCTGAAAACATACCTTGTAGTTAGGCATGATAAATATGTGAAAGGGAAAGTGGCTGGGAGATGGAAAGTGTCGGATGGAAAAGGATGGATGTGGTGAAGAAGCAAGTTGGGCCACCTTATTGAGCAGTAGAAGAGGTCAGCCACACCACGCAACGATGGACGAACGAATTCACATGGACGACCTTGGGCGTTGTGCTGCTGCTGCTGCTGCCTGGCAGGAGCTGGCTCCTGAGAAGAAATCAGATGTTGTCAGTGAAAATTGCTGCTGCTCGCACACTCCGTGCACGCTCGAACAGACCATCCTAGCTGGGCACGTTTGCCGCCAGCTGAGCTGCTGCCAGAAGACCTTCGTGCTGATTGCCCACAGTTCCGCGCACTGTTCTCGCTCGTGTCTGCAGATCTAGGGTCCCCAGTCTGTAACTTGCAAAATTTTCTGCAAAAGCCTTCTGCAGCTTTGAAAATCTTTTAGGCGCAAGAATACAAATGGGTAAATACAAAATTTTCTCAACCGTATATTGCTTTGCTTGTCGCTTCTTGGGAAGAAAAATATTTATAAGTTAGTTAGGTGTATTGTGATTCACTTGTTGCTCTTTCTCTTACCAGGTGGCACGTTCCTTGACTTGCTACTGCCCAACTTCTTGCTCGGCGGCACAGGGTACAGAAGCCAGTCACACCCGCGCTTGGACCAGAATTCGAAGATCTGTCCAACACGCTTAACGTTCATATGCTGTCGGCCGTGTGACTGAGGTACCCCTTGCTTTTGTCTTGCGCGAGCCACGAGCAACTGAAAGACAGAGTTTAACAGCCAATCATCTTTACAATCGTGAATCACGAATGAACAGTCACGAGTAACGAGTGCACGTGCCACCAACGACCTGAACAGTATCCTTCGTTTCAGACTATCGAGCCAAAGTCACGAGTGTTCCGTTCTATTGACGTCCCGCTCGCGTATTGGACTGACGCGATGCAGTTTTCGGTGAGCCGCATGAGCTCAGCAACAGTTTCTTGTGTGTGACCGAGAAGACGCTCCCCCCAATGCGCCTTGAGCTAGGGCATAAGGAAGAGCCAGTCGTGAATATGACCATGAACAACGAGTCGCAGCCAGCTAGGCTCTCGGCTTGGAAGGAACAATTCACGATATTCACGATTGAATAATCTCACTCACAACTCACAATACTATCGTGGATCACGAATCGTGAATCGTGGATCGTAAATCGTGAATCGAACTTGGGACCAGTCCGAAATCTGAAAATCAAATATTAATAAGTTACTATCAAGAATTGACGCGACTTTGAAATGAGAATACAAACCTATTTAAGACACACACCCTTTTCAGCCAACCTCCTGGCGGCACGCACGCTTGTGCACACGCATTCCCACTTGGCTCGCCAACGCGCCAACACTCATGAATCCCCCCTCTCACGTCTCGTCAACCAGCAAAGGCGCAAGCAGCCTGTCTATTCGTGATTCATCCAAGCGCCAACCAAGTCTTTCGCGCTGCGTGTGCTTGTCCTCTGACTAGAATCGGCTCACCCGGCCTTGCTGCCTGCTTACCAGCGCAGCGAGTGAGCGAGCGGTGCTTTGCGCATTGGCGTCGGTTTGACCTAAGTTTGCTTGAGCTGTTGCTCTCTCAACCCAACGTTCGCCTGTATCTCCTCCATCCTTCGTTTGTCCCACCTCGCACATACGCCAGCTTGTCACCGCTGCACGCACCTCCTACGCCTCCTGCGCCTCCTACGCAAGCCTCTCATACCTGCTCGTTGTCGTTCGCATCATTCGGTCCGTATCGAACTGACTCGCACCTACATTGTTGCACCTGAAGCTGTGTCATATCCGTGACCCCCACCACTGGCCCTTGTTCCACGGTTCATCTCGGCTGCCCATCTCGGCTTCAACCTCGGCTTGATCCATCAGATTGATATATACCGATCACTACCATCAGCGCACAACAGCATCGACACATCTCTACATCCAAATCTAGACAAAATGAACGGAGGTTCTCACGACGTGGATGCGGCAGCACCCGCACAGACCGGCAGTGCTGCGGGTGCCATTGCTGCTGGTCGCAAGAAGCTCATGGGCTATGTCGGTTTCGCCAACCTCCCCAATCAGGTGCACCGAAAAAGTGTGCGCAAAGGCTTCAACTTTACTGCTATGGTCGTCGGAGAGTCGGGTCTCGGCAAGTCGACACTCATCAACACGCTGTTCAACACCACACTCTACCCTCGCAAGGAGGTGCCACCTCCTCACCAGGAACGTCCAAAGACGGTGGCTATCGAGTCGATTAGCTCGGGTATGTTGACAGCTACTTGTCGATAGCGATACGGTTTGGCTTCCCCCACTAACTTGGTTCCCCCCCACTGATTTTCCCGCTGTCGTCACCCGCAGATATTGAAGAGAACGGTGTTCGCTTGAGGCTCAACGTCGTCGACACTCCAGGTTTTGGCGACTTTATCAACAATGACGAGAGGTAAGCATCTACCACCTTGAAGCTCGCGTGGCAAGTGGCTTGAAGTTCCGGGCGTCCACGCCGAGCATCGTATCCGAATGAAACTGACGCTTGCTCGATCTTCTGATCCACTCCTCGGTGCCATTGTGCGTTTCCCTCAGCTGGAAGCCGATCGTTGAAAACATCGAATCGCGCTTCGACAACTACCTCGAACAGGAGAACCGTGTGAACCGCAACAAGCTACAGGACAACCGTGTTCATGCCTGCATCTACTTTGTGCAGCCCACCGGCCACAGTCTGCGACCCATCGACATTGAGTTCATGCGACGATTGCACCAAAAAGTCAATCTGATCCCCGTCATCGCCAAGTCGGACACGCTGACCGACGAGGAGATTGTCTCGTTCAAGCAGAGGATCCTCAACGATATTGCACACCACAAGATTGAAATCTTCCACGCACCCATTTACGAGATGGAAGACGAGGAGACGCTTCTGGAAATCCAAGAGATCTCGAGCAAGGTGCCTTTCGCCGTGGTGGGCTCCAATACCGAGATTGACACGCCCGATGGACGACGCGTACGCGGCCGAGCTTACCCTTGGGGTGTGATTGAGGTGGACAACGAAGAGCACTGCGACTTTGTCAAGCTGCGACAGATGCTCATCCACACACACATGGAGGAGCTCAAGGAGCATACCAACAACGTGCTCTACGAAAAGTACCGAAGCGAGAAGCTGGTTGCCTTGGGTGTCACGCAGGACCACTCGGTGTTCAAGGAAGTCAACCCAGCAGCCAAGATGGCCGAGGAGCGCGCTATCCACGAGGCAAGGTTGAGGAAGATGGAGAATGAGATGAAGCTCGTCTTCCAGCAAAAGGTGGCCGAGAAGGAGGCCAAGCTCAAGCAGAGCGAAGAGGAGCTCTACGCACGCCATCGCGAGATGCGCGATGCGCTCGAGAAGCAGAGGCAAGAGCTCGAAGAGAAACGTCGCAGACTCGAAAGCGGCCGTCCGCTCACGCCCGAAAAGGTTTCGCAGGCGACCAAGAAGAAAGGTTTCTCACTGCGAAACTAAAAGAGCTCAACTCTTTCTTGGCTTTCGACAATTCAGAATGAGGGCCGACCCAAGCTGGGCTCGCGCGTTGACTCAGAGATGTGCAGAGGCGTGCGGCCGCGGGACAATTTCAAACCTCAATGATCGCTTTCTGTGGAAATGGCGTATAAAGGCTCGACTTGCTCGGTCTCGCATCAACTCGTACATTTCTTCTCCTCCTTGTCAGGTCGCCGATCGGGCTACTTGCAACGTCTCTCTCCATTCTGCGCTTTTGTCTGTCTAGCCGTGCGTCTCAAGTCACAGATGTTACTTCGATTCCCTCTCTTTGCCATTGTAGCCATGATGTTGAAAACGAAAGGTTCCCATGGGTTTGAGACGAGGGACTCCATCGTCGAGGAAATGTGTACGAAAGGAGGTCTGTGTTTGTTGAGAATTGAAGAATTGATGTGTACGGTTGCTTTTCGGCTCAGAGGACACATGCATGGCTTCTGTCCGAGCACATCTGGCTACGCAACGTTTGGCGGGGTTCCACCATTTGATTTTGCGATACGGTGCGGTACGAGAAAGGGCTGTGGGCAAGATTACGTGGTGACATTTTATGCAAAGATGCCCAGCAATCGCCGAGAGCAGGGCTAGCGGAGCGGTTTCAAGTCTTGGTTGGTACAGACGTGCTTGACCGAATACTGACGACTATGGATACATGACCAGCGCCGGTCTGTGTGCGACTTGACTTGATCTCCAACTTGGTTGCTGTCGGTATAGGGAGAGCAAGCGCAATAGATACGTTTCGACAGACTCAAGTCAATCGACATGCTATCGAGAGAAGCATGAATACGCTTGAAAGCCGAATGAATGCGCTCTTGCACCACCACGTTTCTGCGCTAAGCATGTGTTTGCGTTTGATCCCTTGATGCTTGGGTCAGTGCCAAGATAGAGAGCACCAGCCGCAATTCGACATTACTAGCCGTTTCTTCTCCCCGACAACCACAAAGTGCGTCGCTGTCCAGTGTAAAAGGACATGCAAAATCGGATGCGATCAGCGATGCGATGCAATGATAAAGATCAAAGTAAGCTAGTGTCACAGAATATGGCTCAGCTATGGCATTCCAGTAAAGCGTCAAGTGATGGAGCAAGATCATGTGGAGCTGATGCGGTGATATGCCGGTGAGGCGGTCTCGTACTCGCGTACGAAGAGGCGGTGCTTTTCCCTGACAATGTATCTGGAAGATGCAAACGGTTAGGAGAGGGTTTATGGATGCGTGAGCGAGCGCATGGTTTGTATAAGCGAAAAAAGTCGGCTGCGGAAACAACTTACGACAAAAATTCAGCGAGGTGTTCCTTGAGCAGACTGATGGACTCGGCGTCCATGGAAGTGTGAACGATGATCATGGGCAGAGTAACGAAAAGGCGTAACAAGTGTTCTGCTCCATACACATTGCTCGGTTCCATCTCGCCACCCATGCTGCCATTGGCAGTTCGCGCATTTCCTACATCACCGTCTCCCATCTTTGGACCATTCTTCTTGCGGTAATCGACGTACTGGGCGCGTTCGAAGCGGTACAACAAGTTCTGACCCAACGAACGGTCAAAGTAGAGTTTGAGACCTTTGAGCACTTCATCTACGAGCTGTGGACTGCGTTGTTTAGATGGGTCGGAACGTTTCGAGGCGAGGTAGTGTTTGCGGTAGTCGTCCAGGATGTCTTTGACGCATGGATTGCGCGGGAGAGGTACGAGCTGGCCGTTTTTGGTGATGTTTTCCCAATCGTCGACGAGTTGCAGTTTCAGTTCGTCTGGTAGCGAGATCTTGACCTCGGGACGTTTGAGAAACTCTTCTTCGGCTTCCACATGTTCTCGACTGCGCTTTGTGCCACGAGAAGCGCTCTTCCTATCAGGAAGCTCCGAGTCTTTGGCGCGCTTGAGCGAGGATGCAGCCGACGTTGAAGCTGCGCTCTTTTCAGCCGAAGAGATCAGCGAACCCGCCTTGGCGGCTTCTTGGAGCGTCGCCTTTCGCGCCAAGTTTTCGTCGTTGTGCTTGAGCAAGCGCGTTTCAGGAACCCATTCATCCCACGTCTTCTTCCAGCCATCGTAGTGAACGAGGTAGTGAGGCCCCACTTGACCCGTCACGTTTTCCTCGCCTGTCCATTTTTCAGCCTTGAGAATCTTGGCAGCGTAGATGAGTGGACCGTGGAAGCAGAGCACTTTTTCGCCGTCGGTATAAAGCATGGCGGACGGACGCGAGGGCGGAAGCAAGCGATGGTCCAGTGAGCAGGTTGGTGCGAATGGGCTCCGATGGCGGTGGTTCTGAATGTTACGTGGTGGTGCCGGTGTATGCGAATTAACTTCTGAAGTACGACGATGAGAGCTACAAGCTCATGAGATATTCAAGATTCGTGGATCAGAGTTACTGTATCTTGCTTGGTGTATGCGCGCTAGATGATGTTCATAATTGCATTCACGATTGACCGCTGGTGACTCTGTGACTGCTAGTGACGCGTTGCACAACGTCGGACGTCAAAGACCCTGTTGACGAGAAGACAGTGACGAGTCTCCTCACTCATGACTTTGTGCTTGTCGTGTCTGTTGCTCGAAAATCGACACCGCTTTCTAGAATTTTACAACTTGAATCGTCCTTGTCCATGGCGACAGAGCAACGCAGAAGCGCGAATTCGAGAGAGAGAGAGAAAACTATGCCGTGCGAGAGTCTTCCATGGCGGCGTTCCAAGATATAAAATATACGGCCTAACATTGCTTATAACGAGCCGTGAATTTCCAACTCACAGACTCACGACTGTTCAAAGCGTGAAGAGAAACAGACACGAGAGTCGTAAAAATCGTGAATCGTCATCGCCTCGAAACCCTTACGCTAGAATATAGCGTGTGAAATGAATGTGTCGTGAGTCCAAGAATAAAACAAACCCAAAGACACGCTTGTCCAAGTTACGAGTGACAGAGTTGGGGTTATCTGGGCATCTTGATGGTCATCGCCTGGTCAGCTCGTCATGTTCTGTTCGCGCAAAGCGCTTGTCTAGGTGACTGAGACCCAAGATGGACACGGATGAATGGCAATGATAACCGGAGTGGGAGATGGTAGTTGTAGCGCGCGCCACAGCGACCAAATCATGACGCTTGGATGCGACTCAGACGCTCAGTGCTCGCATCGGCATGGTTTGCTGCCGGTCAATTACATAGCAGGAAGAGCAGGAGATGGTGAGACGAGCAGCGAGATGCTACTCACGCGAGTTAAGTTAGGGCCGCGAGAAACATAAACGGCATCGTCGGCTACGGAAATGCAACGTGAGAGGCGGAGCCGGACCAAAGCGCATACGTTTCAGACACGCGCTGGAACCGCACCTCGCTTAGAGGCAGGTTGGGCGGAGACGTCTGGAGAGAGAGCGGCAAACGGTAATGGTGCTGCTGCTGCAACGACGAAACTGACAAGCGAGCATGTTTCTGGCTCGTTGCTCATTAAGATTTCTCGGGTGAACCGACAATAGAATTGACGCTTGATGAGCTTGCAGCAAGAAACTGAAGCTGGCTACCTGAACTGAATCAAGTTACAGTAGCTTCAGCTTGATCACAGCCATTGGGATGCTTGGCAATGAACTGCTTTCTTGGCTTGACATCACCTCGAACAAAGCGTGAAGATAGACGGGGGCAGATGCATCAATAATAAAACTCACTCGAGTCAAAAAGAAAAGGCAAAGCTTGGAACATTCGTGATTCACAGTCAGAGTAACTTAGTTGCTCCGTCAAACAGAAGCACTCTCAAAAAGCGGGGAGATTGTGGGTGGCCTCCACATGCTATCAGTCGTGAGTAGGAGTTACATGCCTTGCTATTTGCAACGTATTCGACCACAGACGCGATGCTGCCTATCTACACGAGCAATGGTCTGCCATCATGAGTTGTTGGCACAGCGAGCGGTCAGCCAAGACATGGATAGGATGCCGAGCTGTGAGGGAAGCTCAATATCACCTGTAGATCTCATTGACGATGACTGCTGGGGAGCCTGTGAGTTTGTCAAGTCAAGAAGCGGACAACCACTCACGACTCTCACGTCTTTCTCTGTCCTGTTATTCACGATTCGTGATTGCTCGTTTGCTTGGTTTCCTTGGTTGTTGCAACCTAAAATTCGTCATTCGTGATTGTTCGAGTTTCAAATTCGACTCACACCCAACTCACGAGGGATTATTACAGTCAACTTACGAGTGCTAAGTCATATTCACGCCTCAATCGTGAATCCATAATTCGTGATTGTGATTGATTCACGATTAACATTATTGGTCTCTGATGTCACAGATTGGTGCGCGCACGGCTCTCAATTTTGCTTGGCTTGAGCCCCTTCTCCTTCGGCTGCGCCATCGCAACTCAGCGCAGTTGGCGCCTCTTTCTCGGCTCGAGCTTGAACCAGGCCGCCTCCTTTTGTAGGTCTCTCTCTCTCTCCTCTCTTTCTGTCTCGGCTGAAATCGAAAGTGTTGACTTGATCGAGGCACAAGGCACCGAAACACACGCTTGAATGTACCATCGAAAGAGCACTCAGAATCAGTCTGTCACCGAGATGGGTCACATCTCTCCGCTTGGCAAGCGACCAAGCATTCCCCATTCACGATTCACGATTCACGATTCACGATTCACGATTCACGCACGATCCACAATTCGTTTGAAATTGTGCATGAGCTCCAACACGCGTCATCCAGTCAGTCTCGTCCAACTAAGTTGATCCGTGCTACTCCTCCTCCCCTTGCCATTTTCTGTCCATCGTTCCCTTTCCCAACAAGCTGGCCACCCATCCAACCCTGCTTCGCTCAGTTCTACCACCATCTCTGCTTCTCGGTCGCTGTGTCGAGCTCTTTCCACTTGCCTCACACACTTGGTACATCCTCTCACCCTCTTGTTTCGTCGAGTAGCAACTTGACCCATCCGCAAACATGCCCAAAACCGCTAGTGTCGAGATCGACACGCCTGCTAACAAGGGCGAAACCAAGATCAGGCGCTCCTACAGGGCCCCTGATCGCATGCTCGAACGTCCTGCTGATGGCATCAACACAATGGCCGACGTCTTCATCAAGGCCAAGGAACGTAAGTGTCGGCCTCTCTCGGCAACCGGCTTACCTGGTTCCAAACAGAGCATGCTCCGATTCAGCCCACTGACACTCTTTTTCATCCTTGCCCGCCGTGTTCGTACCTCTGATCCGCTTTGCTGTGGTCCTTTGTTTGACCCATTCCGACGGCGCCATGCGCTCGGCTTGAACAGGTTTCCCCAACAAGCCCATCATGGGATGGCGAGACGTAGTCCGAATGCACGACGAGCAGAAGGAGATCACAAAGACGGTCGACGGCAAAGAGGTCAAGGAAACCAAGACCTGGCAGTACTACGAGCTCTCCGACTACAAGTATATTACTTACAACGAGTTTGAAGAGCGCATTCAGTACGCTTCGAGCGGTCTCGTCAACCTCGGTCTCTCCAAACAGACTCGTTTCAACATTTATGCTGCTACCGCCATCAACTGGCAGAACATGGCTCATGCCTGCTTCCGTCAGTCCATCCCCTTCTGTACCGCCTACGAGACCCTCGGCGAAGAAGGTCTCCAGCACTCGCTCAACGAACCCGAAGTCGTCGGTGTGTTTACCAATGCAGAGCTTCTCCCCACGCTCGCCAACGTCATCGACAAGACCGAAACCGTCAAGTATGTCATCTACGACGGCAAGCCCGACGACAAGCACCTCACCAAGGTGCTCGATGTCGTATCCGCCCGTCAGGGCAAGCTACTCACCATCGAAGAACTCTGGCAGCAGGGCAAGGCCAGTCCTGCCGACAGTCACCTCCCCACTCGAGATGACGTTGCCTGCATCATGTACACTTCTGGCTCCACGGGTGCTCCCAAAGGCGTTATTCTTACCCACGGCAACCTCGTCGCCTCGATCGCTGCCGTAGAGGTTCACATTGGCGATCTTCTCAAGCCCGACGACACCTTTCTCGCTTACTTGCCGCTCGCCCACATCCTCGAGTTTATCGTCGAATGCGCTTTCATTCACGTTGGTGTCACCATGGGCTACGGAAAGGTCAAGACGCTCACCCAGCAATCGGTGCGCAACTGCGACGGTGACATCAAGGCGTTCCGTCCGAGCATCATGATTGGTGTCCCCGCCGTTTGGGAGCTCATTCGAAAGGGCATCCTTTCCAAGGTCAACGCAGGTGGATCCGTCAAGAAGTCCGTCTTCAACGGTGCCATGACCATCAAGAAGAACAAGTTGCCCCTCCTCTCCTCGGTCGTCGATTCGGCCGTCTTCAAGCAGGTCAGAGAGCAAACCGGCGGACGTCTGCGTATCGCACTTTCGGGCGGTGCCGCTCTGTCCAAGGAAACCCAGGAGTTCCTCAACAATGCCCTTGTGACGCTCTTGCAGGGCTACGGCCTCACCGAATCGTGCGGTATGACCGCCATCCTCCACCCCGACTTCTACTCGTACGGCCCCTCTGGTGGCATTGTACCTGCGATCGAGGCCAAACTTCGCGACGTTCCGGATGCCGGTTACTTTTCCACCAACAATCCTCCTCAGGGCGAGGTGCTGATTCGCGGTCCCTCGATCACCAATGGCTACTTTAAGCGCGAGGACGTCAACAAGGAGTCGTTTGAGGATGGTTGGTTCCTCACCGGCGATGTGGGTCAATGGAATGCAGACGGCACACTTTCCATCATCGATCGTAAGAAGAACCTCGTCAAGCTCTCAGGTGGTGAATACATTGCCATCGAGCGTCTAGAGAGCACATACAAGTCGTCCAACCTGGTCTCCAACATCTGTGTCCACGCTAACAGCGACGCCAAGCAGCCCATGGGTATCATTTTCCCACGCGAAGACAACCTCATGGCGGCAGTGCAAAAGGCTGGTATCAAGGGCGATGACCTGGAGCAGCTTTGCAAGAACAGGGAGGTCGCCAAGATTGTCAAGGATGACGTCAACGCCGCCGGAAAGAAGGTGGGATTCAAGAACCTCGAGATGCTCCAGACTGTGCTACTTGTTCACGAAGAGTTGGCCATGACGGCAGCGCAAAAGTTGTCCAGGAAAGATATCATCAAGAAGTACGAGGCTGATATCAAGAAGGTCTACATGTGAAGCGAAACCTCGACCTCGACCTCATCTCGCTTGTTGTGCCTCATCCTTCCCCTCGCATACAGTGTTCGAAGCTTTCGGCTTGGCTAGCCTACTCGTCGGCTCGTTTTCTCGTCTTGTTAACCATCGGCTTGATTGGTCGTGGAGATACCTCTTGTTTACGCTTCTGTGTTCCAATGTTTGACCCGCTTCTATGTTCCAATGTTTGAGGCGTGCAGCAAGCAAAGTGTCTTCGGATGGCTCCGCGGGATGTCTTGTCTCAGCAGCGTCGGCACGTTTGAGCCTGTCGTCTCGCATGGATATGGACCGTGATTCGTTAGCGTGATGTGATTGATGTGGCTCGAACAAAGCGCTTGTATGGCTGCAGTGCAGCAAAACAGATACGAGCATGGATCACGAATCGCACACACGGGGCAAAGCACGAATTGCACAGCACATGCACGATGTGCATTCACAAGGCTTCAGACATGGTAGTTGGACCTCAGATGGTCTAGCGTCCGCGTGCACAAGCCACGCTCAACTGCACGGGTGCGGCTCAGTATGAGCTAGCAACGACACAGTGCACAGTAAGCGCAAGTTTCGCACCGGACAGACGTGAGTATTTGTGAGACGTGTGAAAGTGGAATGAACCGGATCGGATTTCATGCCGGAAAGAGAGTTGACGAGAAAAGGTAGGCGTAAGTGTAACTAAACTAGTGATGCTCTTGCTCGTCATCGCTATCGTCATCATCATCGTCATCGTCTTGATCCTCGGATTCGACGCCTTCAGCCACATCGACCGGGTCCACGTTGACTTCGCGATCCGCACCCATGTACGAATCGCAAACCAACCAGATCTTCAATCGCTCGTGTCGACCTTGGGTCAAGCTCACCTCTAGACTCAGCTCCAACGTCTTCCTGATGGTCACTTTTTTGATCGCTAACAGTGTTCGTGTTCCAGGATCGCCGATTACGATCCACCACTGGACGAGTTTGCGCGAGGCGTAGAAACTGCTTCGGGCCACCAGAGCTTGTTCGTGATCGGTATCCGTCTCGGTATCCGTCTCGAGCTGGATAGCGATCGAGATGGGTTCGCTCGCAATACGTTGTTCCAACGGCGTGGTGATAGTATAGCTCAACTCGATGTAGGGGAAGTTGTTGACGAATTGCGCTACCGCTGCAACCTGCTTCTTGTCCATTCGCAGCAGATCATCCCTCTCCGCCTCGGACAGATCAGCCAAGAGATCGGACAAAGAGTAGACATCCTCGACCCCGCGTGCACGGCATCGTTGAACCACATCAGCTGTAAATCCAGGCACCTGCCTCAACACGGAATCTTTCTCCCAGCACGCTTGAACCACCATCTGACTAAGCTCCATCGCCACAATGGCGTTGAGGAACGCATTGGACGACATGACGTCGACACACGCCGAGAGCAGATTCAGAATCTTGGTCAGCACCCATCGTTGATCCGCCTCCAAGTCGACAGGCAGAGTCATCCGCCCAAAATGCGCCTGGATCAGAATAAACACCTTATGGTACGGAGAGAGCAGATCCAACCGATCCAGTTTTAGCGGCAACCGATCGTAGATGCGTTGCAATACAACATCCTCGTGCTGTCGAATCGGTAGATCTTCAAACTCGGCACTCGAGCTAACGATCTCCAACAATCCGCGCATCTTGGTCCTCTCCTTTAACGACATGTTGAAAACGTCGATCGTCACGTAGCTCACGTTGTAGTAGCTCGCGATCATGCCCAGATTCAGCGGCGAGACGTCCATCTCGTCTTCAATGCTGATGCACTTGCTGTTCTCCAGATCCGCGAGCGTGTTCTCAACCAGTTCCGACAAAAACTCTCCAATGTGCTGCATGCTTTTCCCTTGACAGTTGTACGCTTGTGGGTTTTGTTGCAGACGTCGGTAGAGCAGTGTCCAAGTGAGGATGTCGACAGCAGCCTGTTTGTCGTCGATGGTACGAGCGACGATTTCCGCATTGAAAAAGTCCTGTGCATACGACGTTAGACGCGATTCGATGGGTAGGCCCTCGGCGAGGAATTTCTTGAAGTAGTCTTTGCGTGTGGCTTGGCAGAGAAGCACAAGGCGTGAGCTTCCATGAGAGTTGGGCACGGTGCATCGACCGACCATTTGCAGCACGTCAGGAAGAGGGTAATCGACGTACCGGTGTTCACGACCTTCGTAGGTCTGCAGCGACATGATGAGCACAAGGTGCGCGCTCAGTGGAATGTTCCAGGCGGTCTCTTTGCTCGCGACGACTACTCGGATCGCATCGGCGGAGAAGAGTCGCTCGACAATTCGACGGTCGTTGCGCGTGAGACCTTCGTGGTAGTACGCGATACCGTTCGCGAGCAGCTCTCGCAAATCGCCATCTTGGACCCTCTGCAGATGTGGTTCGAGGTCGTCCATCTCAATGTTGAGAAAGCGAGACTCGCCATCCTCACTCTCTCCATCCGCTCGGTCGCTGTCAGCTACGACGTAGGCGAGCAGATCATCCGCTGTCAACTTGGCCTGCTTCCTGCTCGGAACAAACGCAATCACCGGCTGATCCTCGGCATGCTCAATGATCGCCAGGTACGCAGGCTTGGCCATCGCGATCATCATACTTGGGAAGTGCGCAACATTGAAAGTCTTGATATGCACCTCCATCGGCACTTGCCTTGCACTGGGAGCAAAGTTGAATACGCTTCCGCTCGGAGCTCCGAGCCAGTCTCCCAGATCGCGCGCGTTGGCAAGTGGCACACTGAGTGCAATAATGCGAGTAGAGTTCTGCGTCTGTGCAGCAACAAAGCGTGCGCGAGAAGCAACAATTTCGTATGTTGGACCAACGCGCAAATCGCCGATCATGTGGATGTCGTCGAACACATACAGCGCAACGTTTTGGACGTTCTTGCGCTGACGCCAGCGACGCGAGAGCACATCCCAGTGCTCTGGTGTACAGACAACCACGTCGGCCATCTCGAGAAGCCGCAGATCGGCACTCGTCTCGCCGGTAAGTCCGACCACCTCCTTGCCGTCCTGATACGAACCGAACTTGGCCTTCCATACGGCTACGCGTGGTGCAACCATCGAGTCGTACGGGACAACGCAGACTGCACGACCCGCCTCTTCGTCCTTCCAGAGACGCAGCAGTGCCAACTCAGCACATACTGTCTTGCCGCTTCCTGTGGGTGCTCCGACAAACGCCGTGTCGTCGCTACCGTACAGAGCGTGGAATGTCTGTGTCTGCACTTTGTTGAAGTGCGAAAACGACTCGACATACAGCTGCTCGGCAGCACCGTCGTTAAGCGCCGAGACTGGTTGTGCCTGCAAATCAAGCAATGGCGTGTGAGGCGGGAACTTTTCCGGAAGGATAAGGTTTTTGAACGAAATCGGCAGACGCACTTCACTATGAAGCCATCGGTCGCTGACGACGCTGATAAAGTAGTTGGGCGGAATGGGCTCAGTCATTGGGATCGTGAATGTGACCGTATGTTCCAACTCGGCATACTTGCGCAGAAGGAGAAACTGGTCGTGGTAGTGCAGGATCTCGGCATCCACGTCTTCCACCATGATCCAGAACGACTGCGCACCGCCGTGCACCTTTTCGTCCCACTGAAAGTCAGGCGTGATAGTGAGTTGGACGTGAAGCAAGGAGCGTGTGAGCGGTTGAAAGAAAGCTTGAAGCTCCAAACGCGGGAATTGGTGGACGAGCCGGTGAACAAGGCGACCCGCTTTGGGAATTCCAATCAGCTCGCCGATTTCGTTTGGCTCGAGATCGCGCAACCGATTCCACGGGTATTCTTTGCGCTCGAGACGACGGACGAGATCGGCGGGTATGCCACGGAATTGACGCAAAGGCGTCATCGAGCCCCACTGACGCGACTCGACCATCTTGCACAGATCGAGAGCCAGCCTGCTCAGTCGAGCGTAGCCGCGCTTCAGGCAGATCTCAAATATGGCACGCAGGATACGGCCGGCAGACTGAGTGACATAGACCATATCGGCTGCAAGCACGTATCCATCGAGTTTGAGCTGCGAGATCCATGATTGCAAAAGAACATTGACCTTGGCGATCGGATCGTCGGCGGATTCCTTGACGGGTATGGGCACGCGTTCGAGCAGCTTGGCCACTTCGAGCTTCTCGTCCTGTCGCACCACCTGGTGACGGAACTCGTTGGAGAGTGCAAAAATGCGGAAGAGGTCGATGGGTCCAAGGTGCGGCTTGATCTGCTGATGATAGGTGGCCATGCTGTCGTGAGTGATGTAGTAGTGCGATGCGATGCGTCCGAGCTCGTTGGAGGTAAAGTTGCCGGTGCGTCGCTCGTATCGGAGCAATCCGCACTTTTCCAGCAAGGCAGCGGCAGTGTGAACGATATCAGCGCGCTTCTGCTCGAGGAAAGGATCATCTTCGGCATAATCGGCTGTGACGCTGTAGAGCGTTGGGGAGCGCAGCATTCGCACGTATAGATACGTGTAGCCTAGCCAGGCCACCGCCTCGTCCCGGTTGCGGATGGTGCCCAGCACAATCTCGGCATTGAGATTGTCGGCCAATTTGGAGACGAGCTGTGACTCGATGGGTAGCTGCTGATTGAGTAAGCTGAGATAGTATTGCAGCTCAGAGTGGTTGGTGATGATGATACCTTCGCCAAAGGTGTCAAACTGCGGCCGACCAGCCCGTCCAAGCATCTGAAGCATGTCTTGTGGTGTGATCTCACACCAGCGGCCCTTTTCTGGGTTGTAAATCTGTGTGCCTTTGATGATGACGGTGTGTGCCGGAAGATTGACACCCCAAGCGAGGGTTGCGGTAGAGACGAGCACCTGAAGATGACCATCGGCAAAGAGCGCCTCGACGAGCTCGCGATCGAGACGCGACATACCAGCGTGGTGGATGCCGAACCCATACGGAATCACATCCTTGAGATCGCCGTCGACGACATTGTCGAGCTCGGAGCGAAGCACTTCCTGGCTGGCAGGCGAGGGAGGCAAGAAACGGTTGAGAGTATCCTGCTCCATGGCTCGATCGCGGATAAACTTGGCCGTCTTGGCCGTCTCTTTGCGCGAGTGGACAAAGATGAGCACCTGATTTTTGCCGGCTTGGTCGAGCGTCTTTTCGTAGGTGATCTCGTTCATGATGAGCAAGCGCTTGATTGCCTTTTTTTCAGTGATACCGACATATTCTTGCTTGAGCGGACATGGACGGTAATTGCTTTCAAAGTAAAAAAGACCGGTCTTGGGGTTGACACGGAGGAAGGTGGCGACGTCTTGATAGTTGGGCAAAGTAGCCGAAAGACCGACGAGACGGACGGGATCGTTCATCTGTTGCATGCGGCGAATGGTTCGCGAAATGATGGCTTCGAGCACAGGGCCACGATCGTCGTGCAACAGATGGATCTCATCGATAATGACAAGGCGAACAAGGTTGGTGTAGGACGTGTCGGTGCTCTTGCGGCTGATGACATCCCACTTTTCCGGTGTGGTGACAATGATCTGCGTCTCGGCGATCTGTGCTTTGGTCAATTGGCTGTCTCCGGTGAGTTCATTGACGACAATGCCATAAGACTGAAGACGATCGCGGAAGTTGGCCGCCTGTTCAGAAACAAGCGCCTTCATGGGGGCAACGTAGACAATCTTGAAAGCATTAAGCTCGATCTCTCCGGAAGCTTGGTCGCGCCATTTTCCGATCTCGTTAAGGATTGTGAGCATGGCGACATTGGTCTTGCCCGCGCCTGTGGGTGCACATAAGAGCATGGGTTCATCTGAGCCAAACGCGACGGGGTAGCAGCGTGACTGAACGGGGTTGAGCGATGTGGCACCGGGGAAAGCAGCTTGAGCCCATTGAGGTAGAGTGGTGATGGGCACGAGGTCGGCTTGGGCTATGGTCCTCTTGGGCGGTGCAGGGATGTGAATCTCTTCGTAGCCCTTCTTGGTACGCTTGAAGCTCCCCTCTGGCAAGCGGACCTTTGGATTTGTGTTGAGATGAGCGCCCTGGGTGAATGCCATGGCCTCGAGATCGACACCGCGCCTTGGCTGTGCTGTGGATCCGGGAGCAATGGTGGCACGCGAGGTGAGACGTTTGGCCTTGCGTTGTGCCTCTTCGAGATCGATGGGCGCGAGTGGATTGGGTGGATTGCTGTTAGTCAGAGCACCGCTTGGGTTGGCGACGTCGCCTTGCAATGCCTTGAGAATCCAAGCGACGCCCTTTTCTCGCATTGCGACGTGGACATTTACCTTTTCATCGTCATCGGCGCGCGCTAGACGAGTGCACCAGACGACGGCATCCCTGTTCTTGGTAAGAAGCTGAACGAGCTCAAACTTGTCATAGTCAAAGAGCTCCATGAGGCTGTTTTCGCAATCGCGAACGTCGGATTCGGCCGAAAGAATGTCGAAGGCACTGTCTGCCTTTTCGCTGGCCTCGTATGCATCGGGGTAGTGGTGTGAGATGTGTCGTTGGATCCAGAAGGCGTCAATGTCGCGCGGACTGACGTGGGTGGGATCGTGTTGCTTGGAATCGGCGTTGGCGGCCAAGTTGCTGGAGCCGATCAGAAGCGCATCTTGCTCGTCGTCGTCGGTGTCGGCATCATCTTGTGCATCGGATGCTTGGCGCTTGACCTCCTCCTGGCGTTGGCGTGGGTGTGGGTCTTCGTCTTGGGAAGCATCGGAATCGTCGCTATCGTCACGTACAACATAATTGACGCCGTCGTGATCGCTTTCCTGTTGTTCTTCGTCGTCAAAGAGGACGGCCACACCGGCATTCTCGTCGATCTCGTCGAGCTTGGCGTCGTTGTTCGCAGTGAGATTGTCGTGATCTGTTTGATCGTAGTCGGTGATTTTCTTGCTGAGATTGGCAAGTTGGCCGAAAGATTCGGTGGTAAGCGGTCCGAGGATATCGTCAATCTCGTTTTTCTTTTCCAAGTCTTTGAGATTGTCATCCTTGAGAATCTCGAGGGTAGTGTCTGCAGCAGAACGAAGAACATCTTGGGCTTGATCGCCTAATGCTGAATGGACGATGCCGAGGATGAGTTCGTAAATGTCTCTGGTTTCTGCTGTTTTTGGATTGTATCGCAGACCTTCGAGTTCTGCGGTGGCCTGAAGAATGTCGGTGTAGGTGTTTTGATGTGAGAAGGAGGCCGAAGCAGCTTGACGCTTGGCAAGTGGTTGACTGAGTTGATCGTCTGTTTGTGCCTTTTTGCGCTTCTTGTCGAGATTCTTTACGCCTTGTGACTTGACGGCTGTACCCATATCGCGGATGTTGATGCGACCAGCTAGCGACTCGGCCTCGCCGGATGGTTCGTCGGGCCGACGATGTGTACGGTCGGCATGGATGACGAGAGACGAAAGCGCAGAGTACTGGTAGCCAGAGAGGTCTGGCTTTTTGGGGGGCATGATGGCTGCTGCAGTGAGGTGGGTAGGTCGTGTGAAAAGGGAAGGTGATGAAGAGGTAAAGTGCGATCTGCAAGCCAACGAAGCGGGTGGTGGAGTGTGAGTGGGTCTAAGATGAGCAGACCAGGGGCTGGGTTGAACTCAAGGCTGTGATGCCACAATCGAAATGGAGCTGCTGGAACAAAGAGGCGGCGTGGATGCCAGCAATCGAGCGAAGCGATATGTGCCTTTATGTTGGAGATGGTATCCAGCTTGTACTGCACCAGCAAGGGTCGACCCGGGATGACTGGCGATGATGAGGAGGAGGAGGACGACGACGCAAAGTGTCGGTGCGAGCTGCGTCAACCACAAAATCGTGAATCTTCTCAACAGGATGACGGAAAAAGTTGACGCAGTTTGGCTAGGCCATCTTAGCGAGACCTAACATGGCTGGCTTGACATTCATGATTCGTGATTCGTGATTCGATCCACGTTTCGTGTTTTGGTCTTCACGCTCACGGCCTCCACGGTTCGTGCTTGAGTCATGAGGGCGAGTCAGACTCACGAGGCATACACTCAGTCACGAGTGTATGTGAATCGTGAATCACGAATTGTGAATCACGAATCGTGGATGGCTGAGTCGTCGACCAAAGTGAATCACGAATCATGAAAATATTAATAAAAAATAAATAAACCATCCAAAGTTGAATCGTGAATCATTAATCACGAGTCTGATAACTATTTAAAAATCGAAACTTTTCTCTGTGTTTACAGATCGTAAATTTTGAAGGTGAATGGTGAATTGGTTTGCTTCGAGAGACGCATTTTATAAGAGTCGCGAGTTGCGTCAGATTGAGTCTGCGGTGTCTCTCTGTGTTTCGGCCCCGCCGAGTCGCGGGAGTGGGGAGACTGTGTGAGAGAGAAAGAGCACTTCGGATTTGCACCGACTCTCTGCTTTGCTCTGGTGGACCTCTTCAAATCGCATCACATCGCACCCCATCGCACAGCTTCGCATCGAACCGCATCGCAAATCCCAAAGCTCAAAGCGTTTTGGCCAACCATCGAGCATCACCATGGATCGCCTTTTGCTACGCTACCACCATCATCGCCCTTCTCTTTGCATACACATCAACCACTCTCCGTCCTCCTAAGCACACGTGGGTTCAGTTTCACATCTTTTTCTCCCACCCTTGGCTTTTGCTCTTGCACCAACCCCACTCGCATCTCAAGCAGAATGGTATCCGCTGCGCATGGTGCCATCTGCGCTTGAATGCTTCATCTCGACACGATCTCCCCTTGCCACAGTCGTCCTAGCTCTCCCTTCCTCTGCTTCCGAAGCGATCACGATCCCCTCTCGTCATGATTAAGCCGCCTGCGATGGGCGTCTTTGCCCGTGACCCTCCTCCAGTTGGCAGAGGCGGCGCATCGTCATCTTTATCCAACTCGCAGCTGGGTCCGTTACCCTCCGATATTGTGCACCCGCTTCCATCGTCATCAGCCTTGTCCACCATGCCCACCCATCAATCCACCTCCCATCCCGTCTTACCAGACGACGAAGCTGCTCAGAACGACGACGACGACGACCAAGGCACCGTCGACGAAGAAGCGGGCGTCATTCGCTGTATATGTGGATGCGACGATGACGACGGCTTCACCATCCAGTGTGATAGGTGTCTTGTATGGCAACATTGCGCTTGCTTCGGCATGTCACAGGCTTCGGTACCCGAAGAGTACCTCTGCGAGCAGTGCGAACCGCGTCCTGTCGACGTCGTCTTTGCCCAAGCGCACCAGCAGAAGCGCAAGAACAACGAGGCCCGAAAGGCGCTCATGGATCGCAACCTCAAACGTCACCAACAAGCGCTCGCCTCCACCACCACTTACACCCATTCACATCTCCCCCAAGACGCTGTTTCCTCGCCCACTAGCGCTGCACATCCGCTTACCTCTGCACTGTCTGCCGATGTGCCCTCTTTGACACTTCACCAAAACCCCCAGCCCTCCTCCTCCTCCTCTTCCTCCTCCATCTCACCATCAACCACCACAGCCGCTCGTGCACGCAAACCCAGCCAGGCACTCGACCTTTCCAACACGCAATTCGTCGTCCCAGAGCTTCCAGCCAGTGCAGCCAGCGCAAGCACCGCACACAGAGGCGGCAAGCAACGCAGAGGTCCCAAAGCGTCTCGTAGAGGCCATGACACGCCTTCGTCGGTTTCAACTCCTGTTCGCGGCGTCTTCACCCCTGGCAGCTCTCACGACCGCGCAGAGGACCCTTTCGACCTCGCAGACCAACTCGAGGCTTGGCACGTCGAGTTCACCCCCATCGCCAAAAACATTGTCGTGGACCCCTCCATACTCGATACCCTTGCCACTGCCATACTGGATTGGGAAGACGCAAGTCCACTAAAAGCCGTTCCTGGTCCAGCCGGTCGCCTCCTCGTTCCCACAGCACCTCGAGCATCCACCAGCACCAAACCCTCGCATCTCGATTCAATTCTTCCCTCCTCCTCCTCCTCCTCCTCCTCCACTTTGCCCTCATCACCTTCCTCTTCCCCGCTCGCGCTTGCCTCTCCAGGTCCCGACGCAGAGCCCCTCGCTATCTCTGCCGTTGGTCAAGAATGCGTCCCTGTCGAACTTGCCGGTCCTTCTTTGGCTGATCTTGCTTGCAGAACGTACGTCAGGCACATCTCTGAATCTGCTTCGGCAGGTGTCTTTACCAACCTTCTTTACGTCAACAACTCGGCCGATGAGCCACAACGCTCCTGGTGTGCCTCACGCGCCTTTTCCAGACCCGTCATGCATGGTCTTTTCGCTGAAGCTTCCATTCCTGCCGGTGCTTTCATCTCTGAGCTCCGTGGCGAGATTTACAGTGCCGACACATACCGCAACAACCCCATCAACCAGTATGCCGCTTTGGGCGCAACCAAGCCCCACGTCCATCTTCTTCCACCCCCCCTCAACCTCGCCATTGACGCTCGCAGATTCGGAAACGAAGCCCGCTTCGCACGATACAGCTGTCATCCCAATGCTGTCCTTCGTCCCATCCTCTTTGATCCCACCGGTCAACCTTCGGCTCGCTCTCACGCCAGCTCAAGAGCGCAGTCGCCTGCTCCATCTTTCACCTTGTCTGCTCTGCCTCGCAAACACGCCGACACGCCTCCTGCCGAGTCTCGCTCCGACGAGCCCCAACTTTTCTTTGGACTTTTTGCCCTTACCGATATTCCCCGAACCCACGAAATCACGGTGGGATGGGAATGGGATGACGCGCACATTGTCCACTTTTTGCCACAACTCGTCCAGGAATCATACCTCGAATCGCGTCAGGGGCATGTCGATGCCGACCAGCACACAGCCAACAT